>NC_142573.1:0-300000 GCF_041283825.1 Pyrus communis | reverse complement strand
GCTCACATGCAAAATATTTCCTAAAACTAAAAATTTCAAAATTTTCACAAAAACTATGAGTTATAATTCACGTTTTCAAAGCTATTTTGATCCTAACCACGCCAATTTGTGAGACATGCAAGATTGCATACAGTCGGTCATATGTAAGTTTTCGTTTCACAAGTATACTATCTCATTCTCGTCAAACTAATTTTGTTCTTTCATATTCAACACTGCGCATAATTGAAAGAAAACAATTTAGTTGGATTGAATAAGGGTTTTTTTAGAGTCAAACCCTTACATATCTCGAACTAAAAGAAAATTAAAGACCACAAATAAATAGAAGTATGAGGAGAAAAAATTAGTGTTGGAAATCATTTTTTTTAAACCATAAGTTGAAATGATTGAGCTAGAGTTAACGGAATTGGATCCTCTCTAGAGGCAGATTGTCTTTCTTCTTGTTTAGGTGCCCTTCCCATTCTCTCCTATTTTGTACGGTCACGGTTAAGCCATGTCAACATTTTATATTAATTTTTTTTATAGAGATAATAAGACAAAAAACAATAGGAATATAAAATGTTGACGTGGCTTAACCGTGACTGCACAAATAGGAGGGGATGGGAAGGGCACCCAAACAAGAGGGCAAACAATCTGCCTCCATCCTCTCCTGAGCTCAGGATGGGGATCCTCATGAGTAGCCCATCCGGACCATTCAAACTTGATCCAACAACTGTAATTATTATAACTTTTAGAGTGACCTCCTATTTGGAGCCGTTTGATCAAAATTCAACAGCCCGGATGGGCTGCTCAGGAGGATCGCCATCCTGAGCTCATGAAAGGATCCAGTTCCAGAGTTAACAGGATAGGATCTTATCCAGATCCTCTTTGTGAGGATTCTGGAGATTACTTCATCATGTCCGTTCATCTGTCATCCTACGGCTAGAAATCATTTTGATTTTTTTTATTTAAAATTAAACACAAACAGTACCTGACGAAAACTGACCACACGATGAAGTGATCCCCGAATCCTCACAAGTAGGATTCAGAGAGGATCCTCATCCAGAGTCAACAATGAAAAAAGAAAGGGTAGAGTAGAGATGTGGTTATGACTTTCGTGGGGAGGCATTTGACCTTGCAAGATTAGGTGGTTTATGTAGGGCATCTCCATTCTCAAATTCTCAATTAATGGGTTGACACTTGACCGATGCCACTGGTAAAGTCTGGAATCATGTTCCCCTAGAGATCACGGCTGAGTGAAGGTGACTTGAGGGATCGATAGACGAAAAAGGAATAGAAAGGGATATCTATTTTCTAGAGAGGAGTAGTAGTACTAGTAGTAGTGTTCCATATTACTTGTAGGTAAAGGAGAAGGATTTCATGTTAGATTTTGTTCTTGTTTCCTTTATATGTGAGGTCATAATCTTCTCTTCTATCTTTATTCAAATTTCAACGTATGTTTAAAGGTGGTCATGAAAAATACCGAAGCCTGAATGATGAGAGCAATTAATCTATTTCCGCATTAGATTCTCTACTAATTTGAAAATAATAAAATCAGCTAGTCACCAACACTATAACGACTCAAGGAATGCGCAAGCGCACCAACATCGGTACCATCCCAAAAAAAAAAACTAGTTATTGATGAGGGCCTTTAAAATCGCTTATAATTAAAGCTCATATCAACCTAGTAATCTGCCGATGTGTGAGTCTCAACTCACGCTAGCACAACTTGGTGTATTGCAATCAAATTACAATTAGGTATACAAAATATACAGTTAAATAGTTCACTAAATAAAGAGAGGCAAGTGTTTCCAGTTGCAGAGCAAATCTTGGCTCTGAGATGCATCCATGGTCCAGTCCACTGAGGCGTATAAGTCCTTCAAAGCAGCTAAAAGGGTCGGTTATAAATAACATAATGAGCATATTTATTGACCAATTTTAACGTCCAAGTTGCATACAATGCATATATGGTCATTTAATTACAAGTCTCTTGCTTAATTTTGTGGAAATTTTGTCTGAACAACTATTTCATTCAGCTAATGAACAAGGAAAGTTGGATATGAATATAAAAATACATAGAAATAATATTGGAGCCTGCAGGAGGAGGAGGAGGTCCCATATTCCCATTCATTCAACTAGTTGAGGAGGATAGAATATATTCCAATATATATGGTGGTATGGGCAGCCAAAGCTATATCCCATATGAAATGAAATGAGAAAATTAACTAATTAATTAATATATTGTAAAATAATAAAGGAACCTAGAAATTGATAATGATATACTGGTGATGATCTAATTTTTGACAATGATCAGAATCTTATCTCTCTATATGCATGGTTAATATTATTCGTCTCAATCGACAGCGATGAGTACTCAGTAGTGCTGCATGGCAATATGGCAATGGCATGCATGCAAGCTAGCTTATAAATAGGGAGTCCAAGGCGTTGGATTAGAGCATGCATGGGATAACTGGATTACATAGAGAGATATCACATCAAAAGAGGAAAGGAAATATTGAAGAGAGTGTATAACATGAAGAGAAGAGCGTTGTTTGGTAGCCAAGGATGACTTGCCTGCTGCCTCTCCTAATTCGAATCCAATCCAATCCAAGAGGAGTCCTACGTTGTTGGGTTTCCCAGCAACAGGCACCAGGCAGGTCTCCTTTGGCTAACTTGACAGCCTCTTCTTCTCATGCTGTACCCTTCTTTCTTCTTATTCTGCTTCAGCATTGCGCATTGTACGTAACAGATCGCAAGGTCGACGTTGATGGGATATCGAATTTGATATACTAGCTATGCGCAGGAAGCTGGAGGCCTTACATGAAAAAAAGAGCATTGTTTGGTAGCCAAGGATGACTTGCCTGCCTCCAATTTCATGAAAGAATATATGGCATTATTTAGTTGTCTGTCTAAAATATATATTCATGTTTGGATTCCAGGCAGTCTCCTTGGCTAATCTCACAGGCTGTTTTCTTTCATGCTAGGCCCTCCTCTTCTTCTCTTCCCTCCAAGTCCAAATCACTGCATACTGCTACAAGCCCCTCATCAGTTAGCTTCGATCTTCTCCCTCATATCAACATTTGGGTGCACGCACGCGCACACACACACATTACATGCATATTGTTGAGAGTATAAATCCCACGTTAAAGAAATTAGAGAAGATGAGCGCTCCTTTTACTTAAAATAACTAGTATCTGTACCATACGTACGATAGAGCATAGTTGTCAATCTTGTTAGTTATTTCACTCTATGTCAAAGAAGATAATTACTATTTTCAAATCACAACAAAAATAATATGATGAAGAAAAATGGTAAATCCTCAAATTCCGATCATATATCTAGTTAGGAAATGGGAAGTGTTATTGGCACTCCAAAAATCTCATTCTACACTCCTCACAAATGTAATTTTCCTTCTAAATATAGAAAGTTTGGAGTATAGAATGAGATTTTTGGAATACCAATAACAATTCCCTAGGAAATTTCTAGCAAAGTTTTAACAAGACAACTAATTTTTAATATGCATGCAGAATATGAGAAGAACAACTTACATAGAATGAGTTCACTGTCACGTGGTGTTTTGATCTAATAATACATTGCTATATAAAGAAAAAAAAATTACATATGACAATGCATTATTGGACGATAAACGTCACATAATGTGAAAACGATCGATGTAAGTCTTTTTCACATACAGAGGGAGTATCGAGAAATAAATGTGGGCACTCATGTGGATAGGTGAAGAAACAATGCAAACATATTGGATGTCGATGATGGCGGGTCCAGATTCTCTCCGGACCTCTTCAATTTGGATCCTCCAGATTCTTTAATTCTTTGCGTTCTCCGATAGGTGTTGGCTCCAATTGCCGACCCATACCTTTGTCTTCCGGCCTTTGGTTTCTCACAACTGGAACCAAGTCCTTCTAGATAGAGAGAGAAGAGAGTCCGGGAGAGAGAGAGTGAGAAGAGGAAAAAGATGAACAGGAAAAAGCAAAAGAAATAAAAAATTTTATGATCGTTCGATATTTGGTTGAAGGACAAGATTGAAGGATTCGGAGGATCCGGATGGAAGTATACTTTAATTGAAATAGTAATATAAAAATGAAACAGTAAATTTGTTGATGACTTTTGCTCATGCATTTACTGATTGTTTTGTAATTTTCACAATTCTGGTCGTTTGATGTTTTTGGTTGAATGGACAAGAATGAAGGGTTCGGAAGATCTGGATGGAAGGGATCCAAAGAGAGTGCCAACCAATACAAGGCTTTTGTTGAAATAGACTTTTGCTCATGCGTTTACTTATGTCTTGTAATTTTCACCATGCACCAGAGCTATATCCTTCTTTTTTCTGGTCAAGAAAAAAGCTACGTCCTTACAGAATGCAAACCTTACCCAAGGATATTAGAGTGGAGTGTTACATCGTCATTATAAAAATAATAAAATATGTGTGTTAAAAAATTAATAACTTAAAAAATACAATTTTTTATTATTTATATAAAAATACGTAATGTACTATTCTTGTTCAACTTTCTTCAAAATGTACGACTTTATTCGAGATGGTGAGAAATACGATAGGTCAAAAATTAAAATAAAATCAAGAAAGCAAGCAAAATATACAGTATAACAGTCCAATCAGGTCTAATTACGAAACAGACCCTAGGGGTTTTCCCTTGGACCGGAAGTGTGTGAATCAATTTAACATTTTCCCGAGTTGAGGATCCCGAGCATTTGCGAACGGGTCCAAAGCAAACAAAACCTCACCTCACCTCAGCGACTCAATCACGACTCAGCACCACCTCCATCCGAAATCCAAATGGCGATTCCGATCACCAACGCCCTCCTCTCGACGGCGGTAGCTCTCCTTCTGTTCACGTCAGCGCTCGCGAGCTCGGACGTGCCCTTCATCGTCACCCACAAGAAGGCCTCCCTCAACCGGCTCAAGTCCGGCGCCGAGCGCGTCCTTGTCTCCATCGACATCTACAACCAAGGATCTTCGTAGGTTCTTCTTAATCCCTCCATTTCCGTTCTCAATTTTCGTTGTATTTGCTTCTTTATTTACTGATCCAGCTTAAAGTTCAGTAATTTTACATGCTTTCTGTTAGATCCGCTCGATCTCTTGCGTGTATGCTGTTTTCGCTAATGTTAATCTATTCTTATCTCCATGTGGAGTTTATCTAGCTTACCTGTCGGTTGAAATGGATTGTCTGTCTTAGAGTATTGCGGTTTAATTGTACATTGTTTGTTGTTTATTGGATTTGTTTTTGTTGAATCCTGTTTCTGTTTGGTTTCTGTGAAATTTCGAGCAAATTAGACGAATGGGGCTTTCAATCTTGGAATTTTACTTGTTCCCGTATTGGATAGAAAGTCAAAATCAGAATTGTTTCGGCAACTGATCCCGAACTGATGGTCTATATGCCGCTGTAGACATTAATGTTATTTATTCTGTATGGTTGATCTGATAACATAAGCATTCAAAATAATATTAAGCTGCAAGTATTGTTGGAATCTCAGTGTCACAGTATTAGCTGTGTTTGTATTGTTGTACTTGTTGCATAGGAAATGACTCTGTTACCGGAACTAATTGAAGCATGCTGAAAATGTTAGGGGAAGGTGAGGCAAGAGAAATTGTTGAAGGAATTGGTCTTTTTGTGGAGGGATAGAATGAAAGTTACGTGCATGTTTGAGTCGGAGTATATACAAATACAAGTGTTACGAATTGTGAAAGCATATCAGTTTTAAATGTTACCTTGTAGTTTCCTTTCAGCATAAAATAGCTTGATAATATAAAATGCCTTAAGCTAAATCTTGTATAAGGCTAACCCTATGCTCAATTGTGCATCTAATTGACATGTTAGCGGTTGGCAGGATTTACTAGCACCCTGTAACTCACTTAAGCACTACTAATTCTAATTTGTGGAATTGGTTTTTATGTATGTTCATGTCTGTGTGCGGTATCTAACTGAACAATGCTTTTTGAAGTCAAGTATAAGAGGATTTGTAAATCTCTTTTCCTGCTCTGTTACATTAGCTTTAGTGGTTTAATTCTGCACATTTCTGCAGGCTTTTGTATTTGTATGGGAATCCACTCTTTCATGTTTTCGACTATCCACCTGTCTATGACTCTATTGATTGTGTATTAAGTTAACTGAGATTTATTTTTGTATTTTTTTAATTTTTTTATGTTAGTAACGAAAGTTTGTAATGTTTCCCTTGCAGCACGGCTTATGATGTAAGCTTGAGTGATGAGACCTGGCCTCGGGATATCTTCGATGTTGTTAGTGGTAACACTTCCAAGTCATGGGAAAGGCTTGATGCGTAAGTTCCAACTTTTTCTAGTAACATTTTCTGCTTTCCATGGCTTACTCACCGATTGGTTCTTAGTTATTGATTGCATAATTGGGATTTGCAGAGGTGGCATTATATCTCACTCTTTTGAATTGGAGGGCAAAGAAAAATTACTTTTTAATGGTGCACCAGCTCTTATTACATTCCGCATTCCCACAAAGGCTGCTTTACAGGTTGGATGTCTGCAGCCGGTTCCTTTGCTACTCATTTTTGCTGTATAATTGTATACCTTCTGACTTTTTTCTGTTTCTTATAGGAGTCTTATTCAACTCCAATATTTCCTTTAGATGTTCTTGCAGACAGGCCTCCTGAGAAGAAGTTTGAGTGGGTAAGTTTCTTCATTAGATAAGGGTTATATTATGCAATCTCATTTTGGTTACGGTGTTAACTGAGGTGGTGTTTTATGTTTTCATGAAATTCTCTCTGTTGGCGGCCAAAATTTTCAGGTTAAGGTATGAAACACTCTTTTTTATGCTGTTGAATCTTTGTACTCAGAGACTTGTTAAATCATTTGTTAACTTATATTTGCTGAATGGAGGAAGGAGTTTTAACATTCCTTTTGTTTCGCCCCTTACAGTTTGACCTTTTCTTGTATGCAGAGGCTTCTGGCAAAGTATGGGTCTCTGATCTCTGTGGTGTCCATTGTGGTTCTATTTGTGTACCTGGTTGCCACTCCATCCAAATCCGGTGCGGCAAAAGGGAGCAAGAAGAAGCGTTAATCAGTGCTTGATGCTAATGCATGCATCTATGGTGTTGCGAGTTGGTATTTTCCTGAGTTAGTGGCACATGTTAGTTTCCAAAGCTTCCAAAAAGGGAATAGTTTAACAAGTTAGTGTAAGATCAACAAACTGATACATACAGCGGGTGTAACCCGAACCCGAAGGGGGTCTTTGGTAGCGCCTCGGAATCAGTAATTGCTAGTCAATTTTGGATTGAATGTTATATTTTGCATTTGAGATTTGAAAATTTGACCCTATTTAAGCTTTAAAAGGAATCAAGATGCAATATTTATTTTCATTGGTTAAGGCATTTATATTGTTAAAGACGTTTGGTTTCTCTTAATTAATGATAAGTCATGCTACGAGACTAGATTTCAAGTTAAAATATTTGTCTAATACATATTAGATGTGGTAAAGGAACTTTTATTTTTTTCAGTACATCAATATTTTTCCATTAAGGGGAGGAGGAGTTCGGTTAAACCACATAATAGGCTATCTAATTTGGTATCGAATTCATCATCCACAAAATGTGATAAAGGAACTTAGAGAGCCGACATGCATCGTGTATGGTCTATGGTCTTGTGGGGGATAATAGATTGTGTGACATTACACATATGATAAGGTTTTATTAAATAACTGGGAAAATTGGAATCGGAAAGAAATAATCTCGGTCGATCCGAGTTATAACGAAAAAATGCAACTCGCACGCACTGGGTGAGAGAAATAAATATTGTAGAAGAAAAGCAAGACAATACAATTTCACGAGCAAAGCAGAGCAGCAGTAAAATATTAACAAGACTAGTAGCTCTCCTAATTGTCAGCCTTGTCAGGCTTCTGGTATGCAATGTCATTGTCTGCAGCAACGATTGGTTTGACGGCAACTCCAGATGCCACAAATGTTGACATACTTTGGGTCAAATGCCTCGACGCCTTTTCGTAATTAATAAAACCCATAAACCAGAAATCATGGCCGTCGATCGTCACAATCTGGATGTACTTCTCCGTTGGATTTTCCCTCATCACCACTGGATTGATAGTTGCAATATTTCCCAATGGTACCATTATTTTGTAGTAGCTCCAGGTGACCTGGCCGGAGGGGGCGGTGAAGGATAAAGGGCGGTCGCTGCAGAAAGCTGTATGGATATTAGAGAGGTAAAGAGTTCCGGCAACTGGTCCTGTGGATGTGGACAGATAACAGGCAAATGACTTGTACAGCTTCTCGTTGGGATAAGTCGCAAATGTCTGCTTGTACAGAGCCTCAAATCCTCCTCCTGTTATTGCTTTCGCCGTCACGTTCATCTTCGCCCACGCTGCTCCAGACACCGATGTCCCCGTTTTCACTGACGAGATCATCAATCAATCAAATTAGTTTAATTACATGTTAGTTAATAACTTAATGTGTATCAATTTAATCGGTCTTGGGCGTCCATAAGATAAAAAAGACGTCTGCACTGAAAATTTATGTGCTTCTGGAATGGCTAAAAGTGTTTCTACAATCAAAAGTTTCTAACTGTGTTTGTTAGAAACACTTGAAGTGCCCAGATAAGCACCTGTCAAGTAATTTTTCATAAAGCACTTCTAGCTAAAAGACATTTAAGGGCAGAAGCGCTTTCTCAAGGAGCAGGTACAAACAGCCGTTTGACATATACTTACTAGGTTTATTAAAAGTAAAGTGTACATATAGACATATAAGAGATGAGAAATATATATATATATATATAAAAGTAAAGTGTATATATAGACATATAAGAGATGAGAAATATATATATATATATAGATACATACGGTTGTGCCAGATGTTGTTGGCCATGGACTCGGCCTTATTGCTCCAGGAGTTGAAGACGTGGAGCATGGATTCCAATGGACTGGTGTTGCTGGACTTGTCAAGGGGTTTGTACTGGAGGTAGGGATTCTGGGCTTGCTCGGTTCCGGCAGCACCCCACAGAGCTGCTTTTTTGTTGTCCGGATGGCATGTTGGGACGGCAGGGTGCCCCATGACGTGAGTCCCCCACTGCGCTGATTTTTCTTCCTCACTTGGAGTTGGTGGGATTGACGGAGGAGATGCGCCGCATGACGACGACGGAACATCTTGATCAGGAGTAGTGTGTTTTAGCTCTTCGGTTTTCCCATTCTGAGGGGAGGATACGCTAGGAGGTGTTTCGAAATGGGTTTGCGGCGACGAGGACGGTGGCATCGGCGCAGGTGTTTGATGAAAGGGGTTGATATCTTCAGGCGGAGGAGTTGGGAGGAAAGGGTTTATGTCTTGGTGAGAGGGAGGAGAAATGGAGGGGTATAGAGGAGGTTGGGATGCTTGGTTGTTGGGGTGGTTCATTTTTGTTGGGACCTTGGAAGGTAATGGAAAACAAACGAAGCTAACGTGATGTGTGTTTTCTGGTGTGAGAGTTTGTTGGATTAAATGGGATTGGATGTGGTTTGCAGAAAATGGCAATGGTTTTGAGTGTTTGGGAGACCTTACTTATACACAAAGGAGAAGTTGAGAGGATAGGATCGTCATTAAAAAAGAAAGAAAAAGTGGTTGAAACTTAAAACGGAAGCAACGGAGCTACATCAGATCCGCCTTTGAAGACCTTCCGGATATACAAGGCAGATGTGTATATATGATTAAATATCAAGTTTTAGAGGGAGTTTCGTGACTGCGGGGCATGTGAAAGCGACAAGGTTGGATTGTGTGAATCCAAATACACGGTTTAGTAATGAGCATTACTCGGATGAGGATAGATTTTTCAGTGTGATCGGCACACGGGATGGTATACTACATGTCACTATACAAATAGTAAGATATAAGTGTTAAAAAGTTAATAACTTAAAAAATAAAATTTCCTACTACTTGCATAAAAACACGTGATGTACCACTCATGTTCCCGTCACAATAAAAAATTTCTCAAGAATGGAGACTCATGAGGAGGAGGAGGTCGCTTAACCGTGATATATTCCATTTAACCTAATAAATTATAAGCTAACGAGTATTGCCTGCCGGCCTTTCCTTAAGCTTCCAGATAAGATATTCCAAGTGAGATAGCATGTCCAATCCATGTACTGCAATGCAACTCTCCACAGCCTCATGTTCTACGTGGATACTCAAAATAGGCAAGACTAAAGGAAAGTTAAAAGAAAATTCATATTGTTTTGAATGCTGCTTCCGTCGCTGACTTGAGTTGAAATTAAGGGATAAAAGACATGCATGAGATTTTCGCTTTTTTTCACTACAACAATTGATTCCGGCGGTGTTTCTTCTTGGTCGTAAAAGCACAATTTCGAGTTTATAAAACACTTGCACCGAAAACACTTTCAGGCAAGGTATGAATATAGTAAGACAACTGAATATTGGGCTTTTTTACGTTGGGCTTTTGAGGTTTATAGCTTTATCTCTCCAAAGAAAGCCCAAGAAGAATGAGAAAGGGTTTTAAAAGGAACTTTAACGAAAAATTATCGATACTGTTTACTTTAACGAAAAATCATATTTTTACATTAAAAAATTAATCATAATACTATTTATTTTACCTTTTATTTTATCCTTATCGTTAAAACTTAAAATTTTTAAATTCTTTTGCTTAATTTTTCCTTTAAGTTTAACTCATCCATCTAGTTAAACTCGCATCGTATGGTTGAAATGACAGGACCCAGCAACCAGCCCACTGAAACGGGTCGAGTACGATTAGAAACAGTCTGGCAATATCGACAATCTGGGACCCGCGGTTACTATATAGGGCTACTCGATTTCTTAATTAATTCTCACCTAAATATTTTGATCAGGCTAACAATCCGACCACCCGACCACCACAGACCGCGGGAACAGAGAGCCATCGGAGAAGATGAGTTACCAGAAAGCTCCTCAAGAACCCTACCCTCCACCAGGTATAACCAAAATAAACTCGCTTCCTTTACAGAATTTCAAATTTTTCAATTCAATTGTTCAGTTACTTTTTACTAATCGATCATATTATTTTGGTATTGAAGGATATCAGTATCCGCCTCCTGGGTACCCATCAGCTCCACCACCACCGCCACCGTACGAAGGGTACCCTCCTCCGCCGCCTCCACCGTACGAAGGCTATCCACCACCACCACCACCACCACCTGGGTATCCTCACGGATATGGTCCGCCTCCGCCCCCGCGTGGTCCGCCGTACGAGGGGTACCAAGGGTATTTCAATCAGGGATACCCTCCGCCACCTCCTCCTCCTCCGCAGCAATACCAGCACTATCACTGTGAGCATAACAATTACCAAGGCCAAGATGGTTGTATGCCTTTCTTACGAGGCTGGTATGTAATCTTCCCTCTCTGCCTTCTACTCATTACCCGCCATCTCAGATTCTCTTCCCTTGATTCTTGCATACACAATTGGAACTTGATTAGTTCAACAAAAAAAATTGAAACTTGATCAAAAGTTTATCTAATTTATTGCATTAAATAAGCTTAATTTTTCTGTGCGTGAGTGAAGGTTTTTGCTTTTCAATTTTGATTGGAGAATGTCCAAATAGTTTAGTTAGTAGATTCTCTCTAGCCTCAAAGGATTGAATCCTCCAGCTTTCCTATATCCATATGTGTCACTCTGTCTTTTTGGCTTGGGTTGGTAAGTTGGTATCTGTGGAAAGTGAATCCTTTTTTTCCCGGTTATATTGTTTTACATCACCTATATCAAACTAGTTGTTGTCCTACTCCAAATCTTATGCACGAGAGATTCTCTCTTGTCACCAATTCACCGTGTGGCAAGCGTTTATGGACTGGTGGTTCACCTTTTGAACAAGTGGTAAACGTTTATTTGATGGGTGATTTGATTATTATAGTGCATTGGTTGTAAGAAAGTTTTTCACCTTGTGCACAGCTGAGATTCTTCTGAGAAGACAGGAATACGACATATTGCTTTGCCATTTTGTCTTCATATAATAATGCTTGGGCATTCCTCCAGGTTATATGCTCTTCAAATGAATAATGGCGCAGTGTTCAGTTCTGTAGTTTTGCAAAGTTTTAATCTTGGACCGTCAAATCATGAACATGTACCTGACTCTCCTAGAAGAAGCCTATTGCTACGCTAGGGTTGAACAAAAATTTTTAACTTGTGTCCAGGCCTTAGTTACTCCGTAGATGCCCTCTCTTGTAACTTTTTTGGGTCATCCAAATTCTGAGGTGATTTGAACAATAGCTAAAATATTGACTATTGAGTGAGAAATTTCAAGCCAAATACATTTCAAGCTTGCCCCGTTAACGAACAGGATTTATTTGTTTAATCTCGAATATGTTTTGATCCAACTTTTAGTTTGCTAAATCATGCTTATACTATCAACGCTCATTATTTCTTTCAAATGATAAGGGAGGGAACTAATTGGTTGTTTCTTTTGCTTGTGCAGTTTGGCTGCGCTATGCTGCTGTTGTTTGCTGGAGGAGTGCTGCTTCTTTTGATGATATTGAAAATGGATTGTTTCTGAAGCCACTTCCATAAATTTGAGCGTCATAGTGTATTCTTTGTTAGAATCGAGAGGGCTTTTGGAATGATTTATGGTATATTCCTGTTTCGTGCAATGTTCTACCCTAAAACTTGTTAATTGCAGCAGTCAAGACTACAGATTTGAAGTGTGGATTTATGAATCTCTCTGCCTACTTATTATTTACTCTCTTTTCTATGTTTTTTAGAAGTTTATGAATCATCCACCTACCTGGATACTGGATGGGAACACGGTTGTCAACGTTTGAATTCGTCTATTTTCTAGCTCTTCCTCTCAGGTGGTAGACATGCTCATTCTATCTCATCTGGTTGCCAAAACAAGTACCCGACTCAATCGCCTTCAACACCACGAGGATATGATAGCGGGACGACGATAGTTGTAAAAGAATAACAAGACAATTGGAATACTGGTTCGAATCTATTTATAACAGCATAGATTACAATGGCCAATCTCTCTGAATTTAAACAACTTATGACTAATCATCGTCTAAAATCCACTTCTCAACCAGCCTAACCAAAAGTACAAACTAGTTAAACAAGAGAAAAAAAAATTACAACCTAGAAAATGCACCTACAGAGTCCACACAAACTCCGGTGTATCTCTTCTCTTCCCTACTAGGGTGCGATAGAGGTACATCTTGTCCACTCGTTGCTCATCATCAAGGTCCATCTGATCATTCTCATTTATGATCTCCACATTCAGCCTTGGCATCTTCTTTGCTAGTGCCTTGCAGCCTCCCAGAGTAACTTCGCAGGACGACATCCAAAGGGATCGCATTGCTTCATACTTTCCCACGTCCCTTAGAAGTGCCTTGTTTCCGAAGGGGCAGTCCCAGATCTCAAGCTTCCGGAGCTTCTTGCATCCATTCAACACATAAAGCATACCTTTGTCACTGTCCCCGGCAAATGCAATAGAAAGCATCTCAAGCTGCTCAGCATACATTCCAATGTACAGAAAAACCTGGTCAGTCAAACGGCCAGAGAGCGACAACCGCCTAATTTTCTTGCATGCCTGAACAATTGCCCCAAAACCTTCATCCAGAGGCTGCATAGTGTCAGCGTCAGGTTTAGTGGGGTCAAGGATGCACAACCTGAAACGTATAAAGTTTGGGCAGTTCTTGGCCACGGTTATGAGAGCAGCATTAGTCATTTGCTGGCAGAAGTAGAGCAACGAATGAAGCTTTGGGCAACCAGCAGATATGGCAACAAGGCCTTCTTCTGTTACAGAAGCATGCCCAACTGCAAATGGATCAGAAGGAAAAACTCTCAATTCCTGCAATTCTTTACAAGATGAGGCGACAACTCCTAGTCCTTTGTCTCCAATACAATCCAGAATCTGCATAAATACAGGAAAGATTAATAACCAACCCTTTTCTTTTTTGGTTAAGAAGCTGTGATACGAATCATTTTTCTGTAGCAAAGGCAAACAAAGCATACCCATAATCGCTGAAGTTTGACACATTGGCGAATTAGCTCTATCAACTCACTGCCATGCACCCCTGGAGCATAGCTGAGGTTCAAAGATGTCAGGTTTTCCAATATTGGGTAAATAGAGGGCAGACATCGAGGACCAACCTCCAAAAAACCCGACAAGCTCTTAATTGATTTACATTTTAGAATAGTTGCCTTGAGTTTGTTGTAGGTATCAGAATCAGAATCCAGAACATAAGACCCAGTTCCCAAATCCACTAGTTGAGGCACTCGCGTCAATACTTTCTGAAGAGTGTCAGGAGGCACTGCACGGTTTAACCTTAATACTTTGAGGTTTGGAGATCTCGCCACTAGTCTCTCCAGAGCCGCTAGATTAATTTCACCTTTAAGGCAAGCAAAATTCAGGGAAACTAATGAGGTACTGCTCTCGGGAAAGCAGCTTAGCCAATGGCCTCTATGATCATCAATATCATTTTCCTGCAGATCCAGCTCCTTAAGAAACCTACGCAGAAGACACGTTGGAGGAAGTTACAAACAGATAAACGACAGGCAAAACTCAAACTATTCATGAAACACAACTTAAGCTAATCAGCATATAGACTCTAGCAACATTTCACACTGCTCGATATAATTGTTTTTCCATTCACAACATAGAAACATGGTTAAAATTCGAAAACAAAACGGATGAAAGAAGAAGCAACAATGATATTCGTTGCAACCATTTACATCCAAGCAAATAATACAAGTTCTGGTGAAAAACAGAAACCCGAGATGTCCCATTACCCATTTACGGTATGAATTATGCAAAAGATGTACAGAGTAATAATTTTGAATCATGGGGAGCAGTTGCCTATATTCAAAAATGTAAAAGAGAACAAAATTGGATGGCCCAGATTGGCTAAAAAACCAAAAGACAAGGTCACAATATGAAACAAAAATTGAAGATAACAATGCTTGCATCAACTTTTTCGAATAAAATCCAAGGGCTTCTTAGCTGACATTCTTTTTCACCTCTTGATTAGTCATAAAATTACAAAACAGAAACTCCATTTGGGCATGTAAAACAAACAAGCAAGAACAACAAAACACAAAACAAAATCCAGATTAAGCAAAAAATAAGCGAAATTAACACTCTTATACGTTATCAACAAAAAGAAGTAAATAATGTCACCTGCAATTGGCAGCAATAGCAGCAAGGCCGTCAGTGGTAAACCCTTCACAGCTAACAAGCACCAAAGACTTGAAATTGGGGAATGACCTGGAAAGCAGCTCGAGACTTTCGTCGGACACGACCATCCTCTTGAGGCGGAGCTCCTCCAGGCCAACCCGGCCATCTGCGAGAGCTTCAATCCACGGTTGCAGAAAGCCGCCCCACTCATGAGGGACCAAATTGAAGTCGGCGAAGTGAGGCTTTCCCTTCAAAGTCAGAGACTTGAGCCCCGGAAACCTCCCGATCACTCTCTCCGGACTGATCGCATAGCAATTCCCGATGAAAACTCTCTCCCTACTGAACCTCTCGATTCTGAACCACGATTTGCACACCAACGACACCGCGTTTCGGTCCTTCTGCGAGGTCACCGACTCGAATATGTGCTCTAATACCTCGTCCGGAAAGTAATTCATCCTTCTTTCCTTACCATTCGACCCCACACTTTCCCGGGAAAATGTCAAGGGAAAATCCAACAAAAAGAAATCAACTTTTCCCAGAAAACGAACTGAAAAACCGAACAAGTAACTACCCTCACCTCACATATCTCTCTCTCACTCTCCGTGTGCAAGATCTGTGTCCTGGATTTCAATCTGTGACAAAGTTGGACACAGAAATCCGATTCCTTTGAAAGAGAATCTGAGAAAACTACACGAATGAGACCAGATCAGCAGATCTAAATACATTCAAAGATCTAGGTTTTTATTCATTGAAAATCTTGTTTGACATCACCCCTTTCACCTGAGCTTAGATCTGCAGTGAAAGAGGAAGGAAAAAAAAAAAAAAAAAAACAAAGGGAGACGAAAATAAAGGAAAATATTTTTTGTTTTGATTCTAACGAGTGATCATCTGGAAATCAAAAAGTGATGATTACAGGCCTGAAACAAAAAACAGACATAAATATTTACTGTAGATCTCCCAGAATCTACAACGAGTTCCTGAAATAGAAATTATTAACAAAATGGAAAATCTTACGATTCTAAAAACGAGAGAGAGAGAGAGAGAAAGAGAGAGTGAGCTCAACACCGAAGGCTCAACCTTCAACCTCAACCCGTGTTAAAAGTGAAAGCCCTTAACTCACAGAGAACCAACCCCTCTCCCGCCAACCACAGCCATCCCCGATTTATTATTTGGCCAACCCTGGTTACTTCGCATCCGACGGTCCTACATGACTTAATGGAGAACACGAAGCAAATCTAGACCGTCCAATGAGCGATCAGGCATGTGTCCTTATCACTGCTTCCGAAGAGGGCCCTCCCTCCCTCTCTCTCCCTCTCTCTCCTCTGCCAAAGTCATTACTAAAGAGATGAGTGATGGATTGTCAAGGAAAGGAGAAATCATATTCCTTTGAGACGTCAAATTACCAAAATGCTATAAAGTCTAAAAGATTGCTCGCTCACTTCATTTGTACTTTCGCGAGTATGCAACACTCGCTCTCTCCGGCCACGACATCCCATGTGAGGGGCAGCGTTTTATCCTTGTCTCACTCGTGCGGGAGCGAGTATTGCACTTACTAACTCTCCCGCGTTGGATACAATTTCCTCACCCATCAAAACTTTATCTTAGTGCGTCAGAAATTTTTGGACTCAGTTCCCCCCCCCCCTCTCCACTGGTTTCTCGAAAACCCAAAAAAAAAAAATCTAGTTTTATTTATAGATTAGCTTTTTACTTTAGTATAACGCTAGCAGCATACTTAATTATTTTTTTTATTTATAATCGTCGAATTAGATAAATAAAAAATAATTTAACATTAAATTAATAAGAAGGCATGAAAAATAGAAGCAGAACTATCCTTACTTTATCTTTGTACTTTGTGTGCGAGGGTCTATGTGATTGTGAACTATTATTAAGCTATAATATCATTTTTTTTAGTGCATAAAAGTTATAGTTATATGTGACTGTAAGAATTAAATAGTAAACTATTTTGATATTTTAAATTAATCATGTACTATCATATTTAGATTGGTTTAAAATATCGTTATAGTATTTGCACATAAGCTCTTCTATCTGATCAATAATTTTAATACTTGCTGATTGTTTTAATGATTAAGAAATGAAATTCAGAAGTAAAAGAAAGATAAAAGAAGGGGGAACATTTTCCTGACAAAATCTAAGGGATTGCTTGAAATGGTAGAATATATGGATAAGTTTGTGGCGATACTCTCTGTGCCTCTAGCCCCCCATTTCGCAATTGCAATTGCATATTTACATTGCGCAATGATGATCTGATTCAGTGAGTTATGGTGCACCGTACGAGTTTTAGTACTCCCACGTAATTGGTTGCATCACTTGCTTACTGGTGTCTGGGAACGTACGCGGTACACATAGTTGGCGTGGATAGATTCATCATGCATCATCCGTTCATTCGTGGAAGAAGATGAACACCTTGTTAGTTGTTTCAACGCCATCAATTATGGACGGTCAGGATTCAATCAACGACTCGCCCACACACACATGTGTCAATCTTGTAGGAGTGTGATATTGTACATTATTTTTACTGAAAATATGACTTTAGCCCATGAAACTCAATTTTCTCCACATAAAACCCGACGTAAATTTTTTGCTCAAATAAAACCCATTGACTAGACACCACATAAGCAAATTCATTAATTATATTTGACTTTATCCATTTAAAAATGTTGGGATGCCTAAAACATCCTTGTTGAATATTTAATGTACACAATTAATTCTATGCAAATTGTAAGGAAGAATTAATGATTTTACAAAAATAATATTTTGCATATAAATGTAGGGATTTGTTGGTTAGTTTGGCTCTCGATTCCAATTTTACCATTACAACGTGTCCATATTATATATAGGTAAATTATTGTACTTCAAAATATATAAAAAAAAAATTGTTGTCAAAGTAAAAATATATAAATTAAAGGAGATAAAAATTGTAGGTAAATTAATTTTAGGACAAAGAAAAAGAAAAGAACCAAGTATAGGTAAATTATTTACATATACAGCCTAGATATCTGATTCACATAAAAAATGTAGGTAAATCACGTGTGCATAATTTACCTACTATTATTGAAATTTACCTACTTGCATAATTTAGGGAAAATGCCAACAAAACATGAGAATATTATTTGCATATATCACAGGTAAATTGTCAAAAGAAATATGAGAATATTTTGTTTATATAATGTAGGTAAATTACAGACAATATGGCGATATTATTTATATAGGTAAAGTAGGGACGCTTAACTATTATATATAAGGAGAATAATTACACCGAATAATAATGTAGTCATTATTTAAAGTAATGCACTAGATTGTTGTAGAAATTAAAAATAAATAAATAGAAAAAACATCAGGATGATTAATTAGATTTTAAGCCCCTTGATTGAAGCTAATTTTCAAGTGTGGGTTGTGGCAAAAATAGTAAATAATTTGTATTAGTAGGTTACTTATATTCTTATGTGGCAGTTTATTTGACTTTTGGGTTTTTGTTGAATGTTTAATTATTTGTGGGTTTATGTTTAGAAATCATGATTTTTCAGAACCAATGTCTAATGAACTCTTATTTTTACTTCTCACATATTTTTATAATATTCAATCGTTGGATTAGATGAATATAAGAGGATGAATAGTCAACAAAATTTTCATTTTCCAATATGCTTTCGTGTCACAATATATTAATTATTCTTTTGGATAATTCAATTATAATGAAATTAAAAATCAATTAAGAATTGAAATTTACAGAAAAACTTGCAAAAGATATTCACATTGCATTATCTGGATAGTGCTCACAAAAATATAAAACCATCGTACAATTGTACTTTGATTTTACTCGATTTCACACCGTACTAGTTTTAGTCAGTGAGAGACATACAATTTTAACGAAATTTTCCTAATCGTCATCTCTCTACATATGTTTAGTTGCTAAATTTGATTAGTGAAACAAAAAAGTATCTGATCCCGAGTGATATACAGGAACAAGGCCCCCAATAATAAGGCAAAGTTACTTTGATTGGCTTAAGGGCGCAAATGCCCTTTCTGTTTTTAGTCAAACCTGCATGTTTACTTGTTCTCGAAATAAAATTTAATCAAATTAGACGCAATTACGATGATAAGCCTCTCACATTTCAATTTATATGAAAGGAAGTTTTCCTATCTTCCAAAAATGTAATGCTTAAGGACGACAAAACTTTAAAATAAATAAAAGTCTTTTTTTTTATTGATTTTTTAATCTTTTTTTCTTGACGAAAAGTATTGTTGTATCGATATTCTAAAATTGTATAAGAATTTGCAACTTCAGTGATTAAGAACATTTTCTTTATGCACTCAATATTTTGTTTTAGACTCCTGACTCCTCAAGCATTGTCATATGACAAAAGTTTTGCAATACCGCTCATGCTAATGAAGTATTAAGATGATTTTAGCGAGCAACATACAATTTATTATTTGTAAATACCATGAGCTTGTTTGTTATTTAATGTCTTTGGAGAGATTTTTCAGCGTACACGGATTACAGGACGAAACACCACATATTATACAATTGGAGGGATACTTAAATTTTTTTTATTTTTTATAATCATATATGATGTTTCGTTTCTATTCCAAAAACCTTGAAAAGTCTCTTATGTCCTTGGCACTAGGGGAGCATAGTAATTAATAATAGCATAGGTATAGGTCTATATAGGGAGAGAATTATGGAAGCTAGGTCGTATGGTATAGTGGTATATAAATAGTGGACGGTGGGATAAATGTTGCGTGACATGTACTTTTTAGAAATCTCCAATGATTGTTTGAATTATTTATGTATGTTATGTATGCACTGTGAACAGTGGCGGTCAAATGTTGACGCCAAGTGGTGATGTGCTACTGTGTGTTAGTGCTTTGATTTCCCAATTTTATCTGCTTGCCGTTAAAACTTTTCCAAGTGAGATAGAAAGAAAGTAAGAGAGCCCCAGAGCAAAGTTGATTAGGAATTTGGAGCTTCGATATGGCCATGTGGTGGTGGGCACCATATACCCCCACCCTTTTGTGACTTGTTAATTGTTACCCTTTGCTTTTGGCATTGGCGACTTCTTGCCCGCCACGTATATCTAGTTTATTGGCCAATATCCTAAGACGGGTCCTAATTTTTGAAAAAATTTGAAAACACGATATGGTACTTCATATGTCATAATACAAGTTATTGGTGTTCTCGATCCACTAAAAGATCTCTCTTAGTTTCTTTACTTATGAAATGACTCATTACACATAAACAGCATAAAGATTTTCACTTTCATTTTCTTTAAAGAGGTGTGTTATCCACACACCATATTTTTATTCTCAATTTATGTCCGTTGATATTCTTCAAATACTTCTTAAAACGAACCAGGATCTGCTTTGTATATTTTTCTTAGTTAAAATACCATGCAGCCTTGCATAATATAAGACTTAGATAAACATGCAGAAGATCTTGATCCTCTCAAAAGAAAAAAGAAAAATAATAATAATGAAAATAGTTTGAAAACTTTGAGTTAAGGACAAAATAAAAGGTAAAGTGAATAGTACTATAATTGACTTTTTAGTGCAAAAATGTAGTTTTTCGTTAAAATAAACAGTACCGAGAGTTTTTCGTTATAAAAAAACAAACCAAGAAGTGAGAAGAAGTCCACCTTCCCTACTAAATGGTAAATATACACACGACACGAACAAGGTCTGAAGACTTGGGCGCCTGCATGACTTTTATTACCAAAGCCGCCGAGGAAGCAAAGTTCACTTTAACTTGGTTAAGAGTGGAACAAATTAAAATGAAAAGTCCTTGTTTTGGTTATATAATTATTGAGAGTAGTTTCTAGGCTGGCAATATTTGTCTGGCATAAGCCTACTACTGTACTTACTACTGCCAACTAATACGTAATACAACCATGAATTTTGTTTAATGCAATCATCCAATCACAGTATCGGAATTTGCATTCGAAAGCCGGGAGTGGTTAGGCCAAGAGGGGCATAATTAAATAGAATTGTAGCCCCACTCCCATATAATTACAAGGACTTGGGGCTTACATAATTCAACAAGCTGAAAGCCACCAAAGTCATATATATATGATTTTTAACACATGTCATCATCATTTCTTCCATCTTCCTCTCTATATATCTTGCTGCCTCAATTATTGACTAGTATTGCACCCATGTGATGGGAGGTTCATCAAGTTTACACAACTACCTAATTCAAAGTTTCAAATCACACTTATTTACTGCTATTCGGGTAATTAGTTTTAGTTACGAGAGTGTGTGTTGGGGATGATTGTATCTTGTGATCACCAAACAGCACACACGAAACGTCAAACCCTTATATTTTGGTCCCACCCTTTGGTGCCCTATTCCATACGGCATACGTGCCTCTGGACGGACGTAAGAATTTATCGGGTGTCCGTGTACTATGCTCTATAGTTGTACAAAATTTGGTATCCGAGAAAGGAAATGGGAACAAAAAGATTGAGGGTAGAGGGCTAGAGAGGGTAGAGGGCATGCGATATCATAACGCATGAAATTGAAGGTGCACCGTGGTCTGCCGCTACTGCGTTTTCGAACCTTTGGTGAAAGTAGGCTGAAAGCGACTGAGACGAGAGAGGCAAGGCAAATATATTATGTATAATTGTCATAACTTATAAAACTTGGCCCCAAGACTGCCAACTCCAAGTCCAAGCAAGTGATATGGTAGCTAGAAGTCTGTCCCCACACTCGTGGCTTGATAGTAAGTAATCCAAACTTAGCAAACCACGACAGTACGAATGGGTGGTCATGGTTGTCCTCGTTGTCGTGGTCGTGGTCTCCCGGACAAAACTACATGGTATCTGTATAAACAAGAGTGAGAGAGAGAAACTGGGAAATTAAAGGACCACATAACTTTTGTTACTGTTTGCTAATAGCTAGCTAGGTTGATGTTAATGATGACGATGACGTCATCTTCCCTTTCCCTTTTGGAAGAAGAAGGAAGAAGAACAATTAGAATTGACAAACCTAGGAAAACCTAGGTAGGGCAAGGGCAAGGGCTAAGGCTATGGGAGGCATGCAATGCAATGCAATGCCAAGGGAAGGGAATGCGATGCATGTGATCTTTGTGGTGGTGGCGGTGTTGAACATGGGGATTCAGACTTACTTTTAGCTTTTATAAACAAGCGACACACTACATGGTGCGTAGCACTAGTACAAGTTCCCTGTTGGGTGTTTTTTTGCACCGTGAAAACACACGGCCATGACCCATTCCATGTAAGTCATTTTACTAGGCTCGATTGATAGAGTGAAATGGTTACGCCTTTTCAGTTATCGGTCCACCAGAGTGAAACGATCTCCACTTATGGGCCAACGCCCAAGGGGGGGTAAGGATGCTTCCAACTTCCAAGATTGAACATGCCCAAGGCTTTTAACATCTCAAAACAAAATGGGGAGTGTCCAAAAGAAGACGAAAATGGGAATAAGGAAATCATTTCAGTTCGATATCATAGACCAAAAGAAAAGTGGAAAAGAAAGAAAAAGAAACAAGAAACAAGAAAAGACCAACTGCATAGATAGACAAAGGGGGGCAGCATAGACCATATAATTTGCACCTCTCAACTCCACAAAATACGTGCATAACAACCAGTAAAATCTACGACATAGTCATCTCCGGTTACCCATATGTTGCGTCAGCCAAGGGAAGAGGAGAAGAAATAGAGCAACATTTATACGACCAACACCCAACGGAAAACATGCATTACAGGCAAGTCACAATCCCCTGTCTCCAGATGGCACCACAGATTGGGGACAATAGAACTTGATCCTCGATTCCTCATATAGTCAAACTACGATGGGTAGCAAACAATGGAGAAACATAACCCTTGACCTCTAGTATGATTTGGGGATTGGAAAATTAAAAAAGCAATCACCAGCCTTGCAGATAAGTACTAAAATTTTCATATGCAAAGAAGATTAGGTATAACCAATGCTTATATTTACCGACACTGAAGTCTTCCAGATCCAGACTGACCACATAGGCAACGCAATTCATAATCCACAGACAATATAAAGAGACTAAGATTCGGCCAAATTAAGTAGATTTAAACGAAACAAAATGCTATAGGTAAGGATCACATCAAAATCATTCCTCCATTCTCCATTGGACCATTCCAAGTAATGGTATTTCCATGCGATTGGAAAAAGGAGCAATCAATAATAATAGACGGATACCCTATCACAGATTATCCACTTGTATGACGATAACTTCAGAACTACAATGTGATTTGGCCTGTACCACATCACAGAATCCCACATAGCATCATACCTAGTGACCTAGCTCAGAACTGCAACTTTGGCATAGGCAAGTGATGTTCTTCAAAAGGCTAATTGATAAATCACTTCCTTAACTAGAGCTAAGGGTTACTAAATCTTCTCCCCTTTTTCTCCTTGAAGTGACCTTGCTATTTTTAGCCAAGGCAAAATCTTCAGCAAGACAGTCCAGCTTTAAACCTTAACGATGCCTGTGCAAATAGTAAGACTAACAACCTGGAAATCCCCATAGGGGGTCAGGGACTTGAGGGAGATGGTACTAAAACTACAGAAAGAGGGATACATTTATGCTTAGCCTAGTCAACCTGAAGAACATTCCCTTTCCCAAAATAAGTGACGAGGTCTTTGTTTCAAAAGTTCGGCATGTTTGCGCTCTCAAAACTTTTGTCTTCCTAACAAAAAGTTTGAGTTTTGATCAAGTTTTCCCACATGATTTCTAAAATTACAGCTTGTAGCCACTGCTCTGCCATGTTACAAAAAAGCATAAACATATGCACACAAACTTCAAAACTGAACTTGAAGAAGGATAATACCGACGGCATGATAGAATCCAATAAGGACTAAATACTTAGATTGAATTACATAAAGTATTCACAGCCTTAGCTGCAATGTTTTCGCATAGAGCAACTAATTAGCATAACCTCATCGAATCACTTGCTACTAATACTTTTTTGCAAAACATAATGTCAATTTTTGCCTGCTAATTTTGGTGGTTTTACTGACCTTCCTCCTCAAATCAATCATCGCTGTCATCGCTGTCATCTTCTTCTTCGTTTCCAATGTCATTAGCAATGTAAACCCCTGGCTGCACCTGCCGTCTTCGAGTCCTCGAAGGAAGAATGTTATCCAAATCGACCTCCGCAAGAGGATCATCCGACAAATCACTGTCTCCGTCTTCGAATTCGCTTCCACCGTCGCTCGAATCATCGTCGCTGTCGTCGTCATCTTCTTCTACCAGTTTCCCTTTGCCCTTGTCATCTCTCATAATGCCCTTCCCCTTGGGATTCACCTCCGCCTTCCCATTAGACTTTTCACAGTCGTTTTCTGCTTCGTAATCTTCCTCCTCGTCTTCGTCTTCGAGGTCAGCACTGGCTTCAAACTTACAGATTTTCTCTTCGCCAGCGGAGGAATTGTTGTGGAAATTTTCTGGGTTTTGAGTTTGAGGTTCGGCAGCCAACGGACTGTGATGGGGAACTTCAAGCTTCTGGGTTTTGTTGGGGCAGTCGGGCTGGTCACCGCAGCTGAGATCGGGTTTGCGCTTCGCGGGAAATTTGAGTTCGCCTTGGTCCTTGGTCTCAGCCATGGGTGATTGAGCTTTAGTGAGAGGTTAACAAGGAGAGAGATTGGAGCTCTTGGTCTTGGGTGGTAAGTTTAGGGTTTTGAAACGCCACAAAGAGTAGTCGAGGGGATGCCAATTCGTACGAGAGGTCTGCCGCCTGCCGCATCGAGAATTTTTCCCTCGGTTTCAATCTTACTTTTTTAGGGCTTTCTTTGTTAGAAAATTGCGCCATATTTATATTCATTTAAGTTACTTAGTATTTTTCTAAAATACATAAGGTAGTTTTTCGATATTGTCTAAAAATAAGTGCACGAATAATATTATTAAAAATTTTAAACCACATCTATTATAATATTCATATTCACTCGTTATGCTCATACCTCGTACCAAATCCTCCCCAAAACCTATTTTTACCCAATTTGAAGGAATTTATTGTTGTTTGCTTTATTCTTATGGTCATTTTTTGTTTTGTCAAATTATGACTCTTAGCCACAATTATGTGACTTTGTTAACTTATATGCACAAATATATCGTTAGATGTCATTGTTCCACGTGACATCAAATTGGCTTCCATATGAGCCAAAAATGAACTCACCGACCATTATGAAAGAAAAACAAAGATTAAATCACCAACAACAGAACACTTCCAAACTTCCTACTGCATTATGAACCTTTTCAGCTCCTACTGCCATAAACAATTGGACTCCTTGCATTGACATAATCAGTTGGACTAAACAAGTCCCTATGACCCAACGGAGCACTTCCACGCAGTACAAGAG
Organism: Pyrus communis; assembly: GCF_041283825.1. Classification (NCBI taxonomy): domain Eukaryota; kingdom Viridiplantae; phylum Streptophyta; class Magnoliopsida; order Rosales; family Rosaceae; genus Pyrus; species Pyrus communis. Next base: position 274,537 of record NC_142573.1, on the reverse strand, counting down.
ATGAAACTGGATGAAGAGATCATGAATTTGTCTCACTTATTCTATACGTCTCAGTTTCCAATTCTTCATCAGTGAGTCTGCTAACTGTTTCAGCAAAGGCCATTCAATTATAAATATAGTTTACCGTCATAGTCAAACTACTGCCATATAAAAGCTACAAGGAAATCATAAAATAACATCAATTGAATTGTTGTCTAGCAATTCATCATCATCTTCTCAACTGATGAATGCTTTTCTTGTCCTCAAGTACAACCAGTTGCCTATGTATTGCTTATTTATTCAACATAATGCAATATACAAACCAAAATGAATTACATGGGCATCACACACAAGGAAAAAGTATTACTAATCACTGAAGTAATTGAGTGCATCACCTGACCTAAATCGAAGGTGCTTTTATTAGAACCTTTGCAGGTTGCACTAGTCCCCCAATACGATTCCCATATACTTCTTTGAGGCATTTAATCAAACAACTTGGAGGCCAAATATGCATAGTACCTGCAAAAGTGGAAAGCAGAACTAGAAATGCAGAAAGTCACAAAACAAAGATAAATTGTGATTCCTGTTTCAATCAACAACCATAAGTTCGTTTTCGAAACATACAACGCACGAAAAAAAAATTATTCAAAGTTTGGAAGAATTGAAAATAAAATTTTCAAGGTTTGGGTGAAAAATCATACCTGAGACATCTCAGAGGATCAACTCGACTAGAGTAGGAATGGCGTCGTACTGAGCAGAGAGATCAAAAGCCAAATTGCGTCGGACACTTTCTTCTGCTCGACATGAGAATCGGTGAAAAAGGCAATAGCTTGACATATAGGTGGAATGGCCTGTTCATATTCGTCTACCGTGAAAAGAAATCAGAGGGGTTAGGATTGGATTTTGGATGGCATTTGGTATTTATACCACCGCTTTCAAATTCATCAAAATCCTTCGCCTAATAAAATCCTACTAAATATTTGAGATTTTGACTACACCTATACTTGTGTGGATTTTTTTTTTTAAATCATAATTGACTATCTCTAAATTTGGATGGATTTTCAAAATCCTATTAAATCCTAATTTGATTACATCATGATTTCAGAATATTTTAAAATCTTAATTAACTACACCTAAATTTCAAACTTGATTAAAATCCTATTAGAGCATCTCCAAAGGAGATGTCAAAATGTCCAAATCAGCAATAATGGTAACAAAAGACAACATTAATGTTTTCCAACTGAGAAGCGCCTACGCTCTGAATACATTAGCATGGGATAACATCATAGGATTTCGGTCCTATTCTGTTGGCCTTCGGGATCGGAGTAATGATTAACAGGGACAGTCGGGGGCATTCGTATTTCATAGTCAGAGGTGAAATTCTTGAATTTTGCTTCTAGAGCTTCCAGTATATCTTCAGTTTGTGCAGGATGCCAGCAACTACTCCCCAGAACAAGATCTCTGCAAATATCACATATAAGAGGGTTCCCAGCCTCTCCGAGTGCCATACATCGATGAAAACATGGTTCTGGATCCAATTCACCTGTCAAAAGTTATGGAGAATTTCTCCATTCGTTAGATTACATTTTCCGGAAATTGTGACGAAACAATGGAAAACTTAGGATGACAATTGACAAGGAGTGTTGGGATACTTGCCAAATTTGACAGCACCTTGCTTTTTATTAACTTTTTCTTGGTTTAAACCATTATCCTTTTGTTTCTTTGCATTCCCAATTCAAAGAAAATACATATGAATTATTATTTTTGTTTAAAATTTAACATATTGGTTGGAGATCAAAAGTTTAAAAATGCCAAAGTGCCACGTAAGCCTTCAAATTTAAATTTTAAGTTTAAAATTTGACATCTCATTTGAAGATGGTCTTAAATTCTATTTCTACATCCTCTTAAGCTGTAACGCATTCAACTTTATTTCCCACTAAAATAATATTAACTTTTTCTTGGTTTAAACCATTATCCTTTTGTTTCTTTGCATTCCCAATGCAAAGAAAATACATATGAATTATTATTTTTGTTTAAAATTTAACATATCGGTTGGAGATCAAAAGTTTAAAAATGTCAAAGTGCCACGTAAGCTTTCAAATTTAAATTTTAAGTTTAAAATTTGACATCTCATTTAAAGATGATATTAAATTCTATTTCTACATCCTCTTAAGTTGTAACGCATTCAACTTTATTTCCCACTAAAATAATTCGTTGTTTATTTTTGGTGGGAATTATTCGCCGTTTCTAATGACCTGGTAAGCGTAAAATATTCCCAATTTGATATTGGCTCGGAAATTTTCGGCAGCGCCAACGCGGTCACTGAATTGAATCCACAAAGTGGGGCACCAAAAACAGATTGGACGACTATACACCACCACCTTCCTCCTATCTCCTCTCATTCTCTTCCCCATCTGAGTCTGACCCATCCAACGGGTCAACCCGACTCGAATACCGGATCTACACCGCATCTCTGAACTACGTACCCTCAGAAACTCCTACTCACAGCTCCGAAATTCCCAGATTCCCCGATCCAGTTCTCGTCGCCAAGCTTCAAACAGCTTAAACGACGTAGCTTTCGGATCATACAATCGTCCCACCGCAAAAATGATTGCTATCCCTTATTTAACCGCGTTAACCACGTACTTCAGCTATGGATTGCTCTTCGTTTTCGGCCAAGTCAGAGATTTCTTCCGCAAAATCATCGACTGGTGGAGTGCTAGCAATTTGCAGGTTCCGTAATCTTTGTACATAATTTTGTTTCTATTGTTTAGTTTTTCCTGTAAATTTTATGTTTAAAAAGGCATTGTTTTGTTGCAAAAATCAGGGTTATGCTCCAATCTGTTTAGGACTTGAAGATTTCTATATTCGCCGGCTTTATCTTCGAATTCAGGTATATTGTTATTCATTTGATTGTGTTATATTTCTTCAACTGTATGAAATGGATGCAGCTGGTCCTGCAATTACGCATGAATTCCATGGAGTCCCTTAAACATAATTATTGATAATTCTGGTTAATTTTTTAACTGGTCAGGACTGTTTCAATAGGCCTATTGCAAGTGCTCCTGATGCTTGGTTTGATGTGGTTGAACGCTACTCCAATGACTACAACAAAACACTCAAGTAACGATTACAAATTTCCTCCGATTCCGCAATTTCATGTATATTTCGCGCCTTCTGTTATGTTTTCTTGATTTATTTTCTCATTGTGTAACTCGGCTGATGCAGGCTAACCAAAAAAACCAGTAGATGCCTTAACTTGGGATCTTACAATTACCTTGGCTTTGCTGCATCTGATGAGTACTGCACACCTCGCGCTATTGAGACGTTGAAAAAATATTCTCCCAGTACATGTAGTAGCCGAGTTGACGGCGGTCGGTATACTAATTCTACTTTGCAAGGAAAATTTGTTTGAGCTATTTTTCTAAATGAATTTACCATGATACGCTTCTATCACCAGGCACCACGGATTTGCATAATGAGCTGGAAGAGTGTGTTGCAAATTTTGTTGGGAAACCTGCTGCTGTAGTTTTCGGAATGGGTTATGTCACAAACTCTGCTATCCTTCCTGTTCTGATGGGGAAGGTCTGCATCTTTTCTCAAATGTATGACTTCTAATTTTGTGCTTACATTCCTTATCTGAATATGTGCCATTTGACTTTACAGGGAGGCTTGATTGTTAGTGATTCTTTGAACCACAACTCCATTGTCAATGGCGCAAGAGGATCTGGAGCTAGAGTTTGTGTTTTCCAACACAATAGTAAGTTCATTAGTTACTATATTGTATAGCGTGGATGCTGAGGATTTGTTCTTGGCATAAATTCTACATTTCAGGTTTTAAATGATGGCGTATATTTTTATACAAAGAGAGCACACTGAGTAAGTGTTAGTTTATATTTAATTGCAAATGTGGGGTTAGGCAGGAGTTTTGCAAGTAAATGACAGGTTTTTCAGTTATTTGCCCGTTTTCCTAATCCGTGTTATGGATTTATTTAATTACTCGAATGAAAGGGCTGTTAATCGGATATGCATTTCCAATATGTTGCTTCTCTCTCTGAGATGTTGATGATAACATGAATAGAGTTTTACTCATTAAAATTAAAAGAAAAACGTGAAGCTCAGGTTGGAGGTTGCACCCTTATATCTACTTGTTGCTTTATTTACAGCTCCTGCTCATTTAGAGGAAGTTTTGAGAGAAAAAATTGCAGAGGGTCAGCCTAGGACCCGCAGACCCTGGAAGAAGATAATTGTCATTGTGGAGGGGATATACAGCATGGAAGGGGAGCTTTGCAAACTTCCTGAGATTATAGCAATCTGCAAAAAATATAAGGTTGCACCTTGGTAACTTTCACTTCAATATATGTTGTTTGGTCTCCTAGTTCTATGCAGTATACTTTCATTTTTCACAGTATATTTTCTTATGGGTTTGTCTAAAACTTAGAGACACAAGCATATTAACGGTCATTCGTCACAACAGAGAATAAAATCAACATTCTGTGAAGCATTCTTTAACGGAATGTATTACTTTTCTAATTAATTGGGAAATACCTTACTAAACTATTGCTGAGCAGTTTGGATATTATGTATTTATTCTCTGCTACTTCCTTTCTTGTCTTAGGCATATACATATTTGGATGAGGCCCACAGCATTGGAGCGGTAGGGAAAACTGGAAGAGGTGTTTGTGAGCTCTTAGGTGTCAATACAGCTGATGTAGATATCATGATGGGAACATTTACCAAATCATTTGGATCATGTGGTGGCTATATTGCAGGATCTAAGGTTTTTTTTTTGAACTTTCCTTATACTTTGAATTTGTTGATCAGTGTGTGGTATGATCTAGCCAGCCTCTCAATGTGGAAAAGGCATTCATTGAAATAGGAGAGACTCAATTCTGCATAATCTATATGACTGGCTGGCTGGCTGTCGGTATCTTTACTTAAGTGGTATTTCTGGATGATCAACCTGACTGAACACACTTTTTAACTCTTAGCTGAAAAGCATTTGTTGATTTTGGGAGAAGGCTTTCTCCGTTTCATGATACATTGGTTTATTTGATTCTTAGCTGTTAGACAAATTACCATGTATTGAGTTTTTATATTCTCTTCATAACAAACACTTTGACATGCCTCAGTTATGCCATCCTTTTATTCACATGGTGTGTCTTTGCAGAGTTATTTAAAAGACATCATGAGCTCTTTATTGAATTTAACGTGGTCAATGCTGTTATGTCCAGGAGCTTATACAATACTTGAAGTACACTTGCCCTGCTCATCTTTATGCAACTTCAATATCACCACCAGCTGCCCAACAAATAATATGCGCCATAAAGGTCCTTCTTGGAGAGGATGGTTCCAATAGAGGTGCTGATAGATACTTGTTTCTGCCTCCTCAATTTCTCTTTGTTTTTGTTTTCTTCTGTTTTCTTTGGTATGTCTTGTTTTTAGTAGATATTCTGCAAATGTCTTTAGCCTTTAATGCTTCTTCTCTATAGACGATGACTGAAAGAGTTTTTGTTTCCTTGTAGGCGCCCAAAAACTTGCACGTATACGGGAGAATAGCAACTTTTTCAGGTCAGAACTACAAAAAATGGGTTTTGAGGTTTTGGGGGATAATGACTCTCCAGTAATGCCAATTATGCTTTACAACCCAGCCAAAATTCCTGCCTTTTCACGGGAGTGCCTCAAGCAGAATGTGAGTCCATAGTGCCACCACAGTTGTCCGCTATGGTTATAGTTTTCTGTTGCTCCTAAGTCAACTTAAATTACCCTTAATGAATGGTGCTGTTACAGGTAGCTGTTGTGACAGTAGCATTTCCAGCAACCCCGCTACTGTTGGCAAGGGCACGTATATGCATATCCGCATCTCATACAAGGGAAGACTTGATCAAAGCCTTGGAGGTAAATTCATGTATAACTTGTTCTATTGGACATCCATTCCCTGGCTTCATGTTATTCCAAGTATATGCAACATCCTTGTAACACAGTTGCAATATTGGTTGCAATGTGAGAGTTTGTGCCTTGACATTGTTTTGGGGTTTGGTTCTTTCAGGTCATCGGCAGGGTTGGCGATCTGGTGGGTATAAAATACTTCCCTGCTGAACCAAAGAAGGTGCAGGCCGAAGAAGAAAGGTTGCTGAAGCTGGACTGATTAGCAAAAGTGCAGATGGAGGGATGCCTTAGAGCATTGAATGGTCATTTGTGAGGCATAAAAGGGGCCGGGGTAGCTGGACTAGAGTCTAGGATATATGATCACGTATGTCAGTCTGTACCTTGTGATTTAACTTGCGTTGTCATCAGCTCCCGTTGTAATGTGGTACTCTCTATATCAAAGGTCTGCACCGTGCTTCGCTCGAATAGGGCGTTTTTTGTTCATACATGGTCGATTTCACCCTCATTCATGCGTTGGGAGGGATAGTATTTCACTGTTCTAACTTCTACTAGTTTTGTTTATTTATATCGGTTTTCTCTTTTCTTCGTACGAGTTGTACAAATGGAACCTGTTAGTTTGCGACCAGAATTTGCTATTTTTGTTAGTTATTTTCCATCAATTACAATGACAAATGGTCAACTCAATGTCTATCTTTTCTTCACCTGAACAGTTCAGAAAATTCAAAATTAAATGGGCGAATTGCAAGGCCAATTTGCATGATTACCTTGGTATTGCTGTAATTAGAATTTACTCATGGTGATGCTGATTAATTTATAGATACAAATTTTAAAATTTAAAATTATTCAATGATGATAAATAGGATAATGAGTATTAATGCCACTTGAAGATGGTGAACAAAAATGCACTCTTATTTACTCGAGGTGTGGAGTCTAAGTTAAGAGTTGTTAATTTATCACTTTATTTATCCGAACAAAAAAAAAGAATAATACTAAGCATATCACCTATTTAAATATTAATTAACGTATTTATTTTCTATTAATGACACGTGATATGGTTTGCAAATTGCAAATATAGTCTAAAAAATTGATTTACCTAGTATTGCTAAAAAATAAACATCATTTGATTCACTTTTGCATGGCATCCAAGTGGCAGCGGAAGCATATTTGATGTTAAAAGAGGAGTGAGCGATTAGGGGCAAAAAAGGCATTTCCCAAATTTACCCGCAATACAATGTATAGTGCAAAATTTTTTCCTTATGTCACCATTTTAATTTTGATCATTAATTATTTTATTGTTTTTATAGTTATGTTTGAGTCTCAAAATTTTGTTCACGTATAAATCTGTTGATGCCCCTCATTTCAAATATATAAATTTTATTTTACCTCTGAAAAAGGTATGTCCCAAAACTTCCAGCTATATATTTTACAATAAAATATATTTCAAAATTTAAATTATAAAGAAGAAAATTCGAATTCGAACACTAAAAGAGGAGTACATTTCCTCGAGCTCATGTCAGCACAAAAATTCAAAGTTTTAAATGGAAATGGATGTAATAAATAAAAAGAAAAGGCGAAGTCCGAATGTGAATCAGATTAAGTGGCGTAAAATCTGGAAATCAGATGGAGCCTAGAGGTCTGTTTTTTCAGTCAGTTAAATCAGATAGCCGTAGATTTTCGGAATTAAACGATCCCGGCCGTGCGTTTTAATAAATTAGGCTTGATGTGATTAGTGAGTAAAATAGTCCATGGTGTGAGTATTACACCGGAAACTCTCCTTCATCCCTACCATACGTAAAACTCTCTTGTTCGTCTCTCAGAGAGAGAGAGAGAGAGAGAGAGAGAGAGAGAGATGCCATTGAATTGATTACACAGTTGCATGGGGAGTCAGAACTTTTGCAACACCTGGAGGTTCATCTCAGCCCAACATTGCTGTCTTCACTGTCCATCCGTCACTCCTCCGTTGGCCACTCTCCAACTACCACCACCCCCCACCTTATCCCCTCCTTCCCCTCCCCCACCATCCCCTCCACACTTCTTAACACTAACCATGGTTTGATCATTAAGTTAACTAGCTAGCAAGGTTTAATAAAAATAAACAAAACCATGAATGCATATTGCACATTTGTCATCCGACCCAGAACAGGAGGTCCTCTTTTGTAAATTGCTCCATTGCGAACACCATAGCTAAACCCTAAATCTGGCTTTTTCGTCCATACATTAATACATACAACCCCATTTGCACATAAACAATGAAACAGATGTGAAAAAAGAGAGCAAAGAAAAACTTTTAGAAATCATGATAAGACTAAATGCAGGCTGCACAAATGTCACTGGAAAATCAAGGATACCAGCAGAAACTTTATTCTCCAAAAGCCCTTGCCAAAAATAGCAAAGAAAACAAGGAAAATTAAACAAAAATTAAGAAAAAGGTAGCAAATTAAGCTGGGAGTAGCACACACCTCCAGAACCACCTAGCTAAGCTAGATATATATACTTCTCTTTCCAAAGAGGTAGCCCACCCATTTCGCGACTGCCGAGCGTCCTTCACAGCCACTGTTACTGAAATCCAAGGTCCAACCTGTACTAGTAATTTCCTTTGCTTTTTAACACTTTTGCTTTTGGTTTAATGGACCAAACAGCGGCGGCAGCAGCTGTAGCAGGTGGCGGCCTTCGTGAGAAAACCGAGGCCTCTGGCTTGAGGGCAGGTGTAGGGGCTGAGCGCGGCCTTGTCATTGCCAAGGGGGACAAGGATAACCCGGATCACAAGAGTAAAGTTCACGGGTCGGAGCGGAGCGGATCGATCCATGACCTTGTCCGTGCTGTGACCAGTTTCGGTGTCCTCAGGAAGAAACGAATGACCAGACATAGGCGATCCTCCATTATCAACTTTCACGACCTCTCTTCTTTCGCTGCTGCTGCTTCCTCCACCCCCTCGCACGTGCTACCACCCCCCTCCACTCTCCCTCCTGCACGTGTGAGCTTCCTCAATTTCCCTTTCCTTTTCCCTCTAACTCTCATACGTATATAAATTATCAGTATTATTTGCTTATTAATTTGTTCTTCAAATTTTACCCTTCTTTGTTTGAGTTAAATTTAATTGAATTATTTTCTTATTTATTTGATTATTTTTCTGAGATTTATGTGCTCCCCCTTTGGTAATCACATGAAATCTGATGTTTTACTTTTCGGTCCATATGATCTGACAATGTTCCATCAGATGTATGTTAATTTGATTTGTATTTTTTGCTTGATTTTCTTCCATTTATTTTTTTTTCATTATTTTAATTTTTTTTTTGTTACAAAGACTAGATTGATTTGATTGACCTTTTCCTGGACTGGATATATGACCCTTCACACTTACAATTATTCACTCTATCAAATTTTATAAATGGAGTTTCCGGCTTCGTTATAAATGTTGTGATTTGGATGATTAATCAAGGGCAATTGTATGTTTTTCTTTGGGGGGATTTCCTTCTGAAATATTAACTATTTTATTTTACTTTGTAATGATATGTTGGTTCAATGGAATCAGTCGGATCTAATATTTATGAACTTAATCTATGTGATGACATGATCAGGTTGGGCACCAACTGTATAAATCTACTGATAGAAAGATGTATGTCAACGTACATTACGCATATAACAACCTTTACTAATTAATTTGTCTGTGTTCGAAAGGAGTCCCCATAAACCCCCTTCCCCTTAGATATCGATTCTGGGGAAACTCTATAGTACGAATTTGTCATATTCGATATGAACATTGTATAGTTAAATAACTGTTCGATTGATGAGTTCACCTTTTTTTTAGTTAAAAGGCCGAAGAATTGAGGAGTTCACTCTTTATAGTAATGTTTGATGAGCGAATCTTAGTTGGATTTATTCGTATTTGATATAGAATACCTAATCTAGCTTGGATTCTAGATTCTGAAGGTTCTAACTTTGCTAAAATGCTAATAATCATTTGATTTGTTGTCCAAGACATGACATGATAGAAAACATTGCACCTTTGTGACTTGTCACTTATCTCAAGACAAGTTTGTTCGATGCATATTTTTTTTTGCCTTGGTCTGATTTCAATGATATCATGAATGAATCTGGATGCTTCAGGTAATTGATCCAACACAGTTGCGATTTCTTTTCCAAAAAGAGCTAAAGAATAGTGACGTGAGCTCTCTCAGAAGAATGATACTCCCCAAGGTAATTACTCAATATGTATCGCATTTGTAAATGGCACTGGCCAGGATATGAATAGTATCATGCTAACTAATTGAGCTATTAAAGATTCATATGTATATGACAATGCCAAATCGTTTACTTAATCGCAGAAAGCAGCCGAGGCTCATCTCCCTACCCTCGAATCAAAGGAAGGAATGCCAATCAACATGGATGACATAGATGGTCTACATGTTTGGAGCTTCAAGTACAGGTTTGAAGCTCCTCAATATCTTTAACGAGTTCTCTATTCCTTTCAAGCCCCGATCAATTTTCTGGCAATTTATGATTGCACAAAAAGTCATCTACTTTTGTTGCTTTTTCTAATTAATCAGGTTTTGGCCTAATAACAACAGCCGAATGTATGTACTTGAAAATACGGGTACATATCTCTGCCTTCTTTCCCTTTTATCAAACATTTGGTTCTTAATCTTATATTGGATTATCAATCTTGTAATGTTGATTTTTTTTTTTTTTTTTTTTTTTTCAGGTGAATTTGTTAATGCACATGGCTTACAGTTTGGAGATTATATCATGGTTTACCAAGATAATCACAACCAGAATTATGTAGGGCGACCAGACCATTATACAGTTCAAGATGATTTGATCATTAATTAAACAGACGCTAATTAAGTTGTTCTTGACCGTATGTGCATTTGCAGGTCATTCAGGCAAGAAAGGCATCTGACCAAGATCATGTATACGGAGACATAAGTGGTATGAACATTGCGGTGAATGACCTCTATATGCAGGAGTCGAGTTCGTTTTACATGCCGAATATGGAAGAGGATACGACTGCGGGCTTGTCATTTGTGTATGACACCACCAACTACTCAAACGACTCTCTGCTTGATTTTTCCGGGGGATCAATGATGACAAACTACTCCAGAAATGGGTCTCTGCATGAAAGTTTTGGATCTGTTGAGAACTTGTCTCTTGACGACTTCTATTAAGTTTTAGCGTAAACTAATATATGTGCAATATCAGTATAAGGGGCATTGCATGCAACCATATGAAAATATGTAGCCACCTAAGTGAAAGTGACCAAATGAGTCTGACTCTCTCTTTTTGTACCTTTGTATCGTATTTTGACAGTTGATCGTTTGTACCAATAAAGGCAGGAGCGAGTGTAGTGCAAGTGTATAAACTTGTGACATGTATTTTGTTTAATTTTCTGGATAGATTTATGATATCGGTTAATCTCCCAATCTTCTTGCATAAGAAACTGAAATGAGTATTGAATATGTTAAAAGATTAACAACATATGTAATTGGAACGAGTAATCTTGTTCCACAGATCTAACATTATCTATGAATTGACTCATGCTTAACCGTTGATTATGGAATTTTGTCTAACGCCAGATGGGCAGCCCGTCTAGCTCAGTTGGTAGAGCGCAAGGCTCTTAACCTTGTGGTCGTGGGTTCGAGCCCCACGGTGGGCGCTTCTTTTTTATTATTTTGGCGGGTTCCTATGCCTTCATTTTTACCCGGTTATTGGTTTTTTTTAATTTTTTTAATATTTTTTTTATCTTGCTACGAAGAAATGAATGAGGATCTTCAGAGGTTTTTGAGTATCCTCAAATTATGTTCGTTCATCGTATATTATGCAGTTAGTTTTAGTCACGTATTATTTATATTTAATTTTAAATAAAAATATTTAAAATAATTTCTAACCAATGTATGATTAATGAACATGATTTAAAGATCTCATTATCCGAGTATTCTCATTCCGAAGAAATAGGCAATTATAGAAGTTGTGGATGAATCAGGATGAGATGGCACAATCTGATTGGCCTATTAGTAAATATATAATTTTGGCAGGGAAAAAGAAATCAGGAATTAAACACGAAAATAGAAATCTACAGAAAACAAAAGAAGGAGAAGCAGCACTCAGCACTCAGCACCCAGCAGAGAGAGAGAGAGAGGGAGTTTGAGGAGCGCCCAGCAAAAGCACAGAGCAAGCTGCGAGAAGGAGAGAAGGGTGAGCGGATTGATTAGGTGGGTGGATTGAATGGCGAGCAGGTATTGGGTGGTGTCTCTGCCCGTTCAAAACTCAGCGTCGTCTCTATGGAACCGTCTGCAGGAACAAATCTCCAAGCATTCCTTCGACACTCCCCTCTACAGAGTACTTACTCCTGTTTCTCTCCTTCTTCTGATTTTTCAAGATCTGATCTGATTTTTTCCAATTCATTTATCTGCTCGTTTAATTTAATTGTATCAAACACTTTTTGCAGTTCAATATTCCTAATCTCCGTGTTGGAACCCTGGATTCTCTTCTCTCCCTCAGCGACGATCTCTTGAAGGTATTCTCCCGATTATTGTATTGATAATTTGGAATTCTGAAACTTGTTTGGTAGCTTAATATACCAATAATTATCTTTTTTCAATGATAATTTTCAGACATTTTATCTTATCCGATTGAAATCTCATTGCCTGAGAATACTCTCTTTATAGTTGTTGAAATCTAATTTGTTGCAATTAGAATGCAATTTTTTCTTCGCTCCGATCTGTAAATTTTAGTTTTAATTTTGTGATTTTTGGCAATTTGTAGTCCAACAACTTTGTAGAGGGTGTTTCTCATAAGATCAGGCGCCAGATCGAGGAGCTTGAGAGGGTTTCTGGCGTGGAGAGTAGCGCTCTGACTGTCGATGGAGTGCCTGTCGATTCATACCTCACCAGGTATTAATTCACAGTTCAATGAGATCAATAATGGACTTGACGTGTGGTGTTTTGGTTTATCTGTGGTCACTGTCTGTGACTGAGTTTTGAAATTTGGATTTTTGTTGTGGTAGGTTTGTTTGGGATGAAGCTAAGTATCCAACAATGTCGCCTTTGAAGGAGGTGATAGACAGCATACATGGTCAAGTTGCAAAGATTGAGGATGATCTCAAGGTAATGCTTCATATTTTTTGCTTCAACCTGATGAGATGTGAGTTTCCTAAAACTTATTGGAATGATAAACTATACATACTCCATAAGTTGTAGTCACTATAAGCATTTCTTTGTTGTGATGAGGGGGCCCAAGCTGTTGCTGTTAAAGGATGGAATTTATTGGTATAACAGATGATATTTGTTGCTGGAGAAGTGAATGACTATAGTTAATGGCGCTGAGCCTAGTTTCTCCAGCTCTTTTCATTAGTTTGTTACCCAAACAAACAACTTAATGATAAGTTGGATTTAAATATATTTAGTCCGACTCTTTGCAAGAAAAATAAATCACCATTTTATGACTCGTATGTTAGGTTCGTGTAGCCGAGTATAATAATGTCCGCAGTCAACTGAATGCTATCAATAGAAAGCAGAGTGGAAGGTATAATATTTCTATAACTCTAATCTTTGCAATAGTATGACCTATTTTATTACGATTCTTGGTTTACTAATCTTTCGGTGTTTTTTAGCTTAGCAGTTCGTGATCTTTCAAGTTTAGTGAAATCAGAGGACATCATTGTTTCAGAACATCTAGTGACCCTCCTTGCAATTGTTCCCAAGTACTCTCAGAAGGATTGGCTATCAAGCTATGAGACCTTGACTAACTATGTGGTATGATTTACCTCCAGAGCTTTTTACTTCAGCTGCTACTGACACCAGGTTATTGCAGTTGGTTGGAGATAGTTGATGTACATCCTATCTTGCAAAGTTTTGGAAGAACAGCTAGCACTTAATTTTTTTATGTTTATTGCAGCCTTCTTCTTTCAGTCTTATTTGATCATATTAAGCATTTTTCAGGTCCCTAGGTCCTCCAAGAAGTTATTTGAAGATAATGAATATGCTCTTTACACTGTAACACTGTTTAATCGGGTTGCAGATAACTTTAGAACAAGTGCTCGTGAAAAGGGGTTCCAGGTGCGTACTTTTGTTTTTTGAACATGCTGTTCTGATTTCCCATGAAAGTTGCAAAAATGAATCTCCTTTACAGTTTATGCAAATATCAAATCACTGATCTGATAAATGTAACAGCAATAGAGATATGCAAATATCCTAGTTCCATTTTTTACACTCCGAGAAATTTTATGACTGACTCCTGGTTCTTTATCATGTGGTTCAGATTCGTGATTTTGAATACAGTTCTGAAGCACAAGAAAGTCGAAAGCAGGAGTTAGAAAAATTGGTGCAAGACCAAGAAAATTTAAGAGCCTCCCTTTTGCAGTGGTGCTATACCAGTTACGGGGAGGTAATTTTTGCTTCACTCAGTTTACTTTGTTCAAGGTTATGTCACTGGCCGTGCAATAAAAATGTAGCAAAATTGCGGTAGCATGGGTCATGTTGTGATAGACAGTGGTATTACTTGTGGGTGTCTCTACCTAGTAATCTTAAATTAAGGATTCCCCTGATGGCCTTATTTGAGTGGCCTCCATGCACGATGCCTGCTTTTTTCTCTCTCTCTTAGTTACAGTTTTCCAGAATTATTCTTGGTGGAATTGTTGTACTATTATTATCGTATGTTATTAATGCTATTGTTGTATCCTGTTTTTGCATGCCCTCCTACGACAAATTTGGAAATTTCTTACTCAATGAACTAGTTTCTCGCCTGCAGGTTTTTAGCTCCTGGATGCATTTTTGTGCTGTACGTGTCTTTGCAGAGAGCATTTTGAGATATGGTTTACCACCAAATTTCTTGGTAAATAAGTTTCATCTGTTGTCACTGGTTTACGACCAAGCATTTTCTCTTGACTAAGCATTGGATATTCAAATGAAATTTCAGGCATGCGTGCTAGCCCCTACTACAAAAGCCGAGAAGAAAGTCCGTTCAATCCTTGAAGGATTGTGCGACAGTGGCAACAGGCAAGTCCATAAGCTTTCTTTATGTTTGTTTTACACAAAGGGAGAACCTAACTCTTCCATAAAACAGAACTGACCAATTGTAATCCATGCTAAGAAACCTTGTGTGATGTGCTGTGTGCTTTTAACGCATCTCTCTTACCTTACGTCCTTGATGTTTTTGTCAACAATGCAGTACCTTCTGGAAAACTGATGATGAAGCCGGGGGAGGAGTGCCTGGTCTAGCAGGTGATGCGGATGCACATCCATATGTTTCATTCACGATCAATCTTGTTTGAATGGGCGCTTGATTATCCCTGTCAGAATCTGAGGATCTTTTTGGACGACAATAACAGTGGACGGGATAATTTGTATATTAGCATTTACAGTCGCATTCTTTGTTTATTTATTTATAATTGCTGCTCTGGGATTCTTCGTGAGGGATCCTTTTGTTTTGGTGCTTAAAACTTGGTAGTTTTGGGGCTCTCCGTACTAATAATATCTGTAGAGCATGGAATTACAGTTCTTGGCTGTACCTCCATTTCTATAATTATTTGAAAGAAGCGATGGGAATAATATCTTTGGGTTTTCAGCCCTTTGACATATTTCGTTCAGTGCTCTTGCGAGGATGTTTGGCTTTTACACATATTGTTCTATACTTTCGAGCGTGTTTCTCCCATTTCTGACCTTCAATCCAAACTTGCACTTATGTTTCGACATTGGATTAAGTTAACGCTTTAATCTTACAAGAAATGTGGAGCAAGAATTGCCTTCGAAGAACAGCATGAACCTATTTCAAATCATTTCAGTTGGAAACGATAAACAAAAATCGTATGCAGGCATAATTCCCATGCCTTTCGATTTTGGGATGGCAAAGAAAATACCCCATCTAACATTATTTTTTGTCGCCTACACTCGACAAAGGGTGACTCCCCACAACACCAACATAAAATTTCAAATTCATACCTCATCTAACTACAAATACGTCTTTTAAAAGAGGATGAGAGCAAAACCATCCCCAAATGCAAAAGAAACAATACTCCTGTTTGAAGCCATTTAAGCAACTTCAGCAATCCTATGCTTATTTCCTATGACAAATTTTCAGTTCCAAAAAACAACAAAGTCGATGCGGTTGATCACCCAGTGGTTTACACCTTAGCAAGCTCGGATGCAGCAGCAACCGGAGGGGGAGCACCGCCAGTTGTTGGCCTGAAAATATACCGATTCACAAAAATTTACCTAACCATGCATTTACATAAACTAATAACAAAACAAATTGTTGCAGGAAGGAATGACTTACAGTCCGACGAAAACTTTGAATGCATCATAGATACCCCACTGAGCTCCAGTAAGAGTTCCAATCATGACAATACGAAGAGGAAGCCCACGGGTAAAGAGACCGATCACTCCCATCTTCTTGACAGCCTGCACAGCCAGAAACCAAAACAATCAAAACAGAGCAAGGAAGAAAATGTACTAGAACAAATCCAGAAACCATAGCACTCACATCACCAACTGTTGCTCCTTTGGCATTGTTGAGGAAGGAGACAAGATTGTCAGCAGGATGAGATACAATAGCACAGAATACACCAGCCACATATCCACCAGCAAAACTTATACCAAGCTGCAAAGATTTGGAGCACTCGCTCTTAGGTCTAGGGATGGCATATTTATAGATCATCTCCACAATAGTCTCAAAGGAGGCAAACTTCATCATGGTGTCTGCAAGAAAGAACAAGTAGGTAAGTAATCAGCATACCAAAACAAGAAATACAGATTAAAGATCATCAAAACGCAAGTACGCAAATTCAGCACCTATCAGGCAAGTTTCAGAAACCTCTTAAAGAAAATGTAGAATATAATAGGCAATTTGCTGAAGATAAATCTAAACATGGCCCACACAAAGCTTCAAGCAAGAAATATTTGTTTTAATAAATGACAACAGAAGGCTACACCGAAGGGCTCAAAACCCAAATAAGAAGTAAACATGGATCATAAGATTATATCTAAAACAAAAAAACATAAATATGGCTATTTTTTGTGGCCGGAAAATTCATCCAATCTACCTACAGCTAGAAAAATGCAACAATATCATGACCTCAATTGCTTATTGTGCAAACAATCCATGTAACTTGCAGAAGCATGGAGGAAGATGAGAAATAAAACAACTTAGAAACTTCATAATAGTAAACATGACATAGAAGTAGTATTCAAAAGTTCAAAACTACAGCTTTCAAGTTTGTGGTTACCAATTGCATCTCTAAAATTATCGCTTTCATGTTTAAAAGGGGTTCCCCATATGGTGCATCAGGATACAATCGAATAATCCTTTCAAATCATATGCAGTTCACATGAGTATCAGGATAAAGACGGTCATGTATTCAAATCTTTCCAACTTACATGGGATTTGACGTCCCCATAGTGGAACAATACCCTTGTACAATCTGAAATTGAAAATTATTCACATGTTAATCTTAGCGACGGTAATTTAGTTTGAAACTGAAAGAAACAAAACAGGCATCTGTGTGTAATAAAAAATATTACAACAATGATGCAGTACAACTTACCCAAGAGCACCTTCTGATCTGACAAACTTAGGAAGTCCATCTGACAAACCTCTAGCAAATCCAGGCTGAGTTTGCACACGGACCTTTACTGCCTCAAAGGGGCAAAGAGCAACATCGGCAATGACCTCAGCAGATGCAGAACCAGCAAGGTAGATCAAGGTCTTGTACTTGGCAGCAAACTCTGGTCCAGCAAGGTCAGAGTAGTACTTCTTGAAAAATTCATAGAATCCAAACTTGCAGGCACCCTGAGCACTGTAACCAAGGAGGGTAGGCACCCATCCCCTGAAAAAGCCCTTAACCCCCTGCTCCTTGAGCAGAACTCCAAAACCAGATGTGATGCTTTTGTATTTTGCGGGATCAATCTGAAAAATCAATAAATAATACCCGCATCATCAATCAAATTATCTACCTTCACCATTAAATAAAGTGAGAAATATGTGCACGTTACAAATGTCTCTGATATGAACCAAACAAATATCTTACATTGACAGCCTTTCAAAGCAAAATAACAAAATGAAGGAATCAATATAGAATGCCAAGCAATCAATCGATACAGAATTAGACTGAAAATCAATAGATCAAAGACTCAAAATATAATAAAACAACATGATCGAGAGGGCACAAATAAAGAATTAAATAAAATCCCTAGAATTGTGAAAATTCCACGGAATTCAGATCCAGTTCAGATCATGATGCAGTGGAAATAAGAGCCAAAATATACAAAATTCACAGCCAATATGTGAGCCACGGATAACAAATCACAGACCTGAACAGTCCAAGAACTTAGGAAAGATATCCGAATAATTACATACATACATACATACACACACACACACACACACACACACACACACACACAGATACATACACAAATGAAATGTTACGGGCAAAACCGAAGAAAAATAGCACAGATCTAATCAGATAAAAGAAGCAATTGTATGATAAGCATAGATAATCAAAATTAAGTCAGAGATAAGAGCTCGGGGAAGAAATAGCTAGGGATCTGACCTGCATATTGCACTTGACGAGGTCAAGGGGAGTGACGGCCGTGTGAGTGAGACCACAGCTGAGAATTCCTCCAAAAGTACAGGCAGCGTAGAAGGAAGGCGAGTACATCTCGATCTTCCCCAAGGGCTCGCGGGGCGACGGAATGACGAGGCCCTTCCTGGCGGAGACTCCTTCGACGGTGGCAGTCGGCGTGAAGCCGCCGCTAGGCCTGGCGTAGAGCATCTTCTCCAGCGCGATGGAGGACGAGGAGCTATAGAGGAAGCTCGGGATCAGAGCCTTACGCGATTGCTTGTCTGAGAGAGCCATGGGAGAGAGAGTGATTGATTGCTCTGAGATTTGGGAGATGAAGAAGGAGAGAGAGAGAGAGAGGGAAACGGAAGAAGAGAGAAGGGTATTCTCTCCCAAACTCTCGCTGCCAGATGCTTTTGCTAGAAATGGGGCGCTCCTCTCCTCTCCTCTTGCCCTTTTTTATTCCGGTTTTGGCTATGCGCCTATTGGTCCGACGCTAGCTCAACCCTCGCATCATTTCCACGACATGGAGAGAATTTTTATCATGTGACAGGAACACGGATGGTACATCTATATGTATGTAAGTGGTAAAAAAATTTATATTTTAAGTTATTAACTTTTTAACCCACATATTCCATCATATAATAACACATAGTGTATCACCTCGTGTAACGATCACATTGAAAAATCTCTCTATGACATAACCATGTCGATCGCATTTATTTACTATTATACCACTCAGCGTGGCTGACCTTTTGGCAATTTTTGGGCCCGGCGGCCATCAAACTAGGTCTTTTCACTCTTTCTTTTTTATTTGTTCGGGTACCAATTTAGGTTTGTTTTGGTCAAATATCAAAGTAGGCATTTGAATCGATCTTCTTCAAGGAATGATGAGCTGTAATTATATGCTGTTTTGAGTAATCGAGAAGGTCTCTGGCGACTAGAGAAGTGAAATTGAAAATCAACTCGGGTTACAATCAATCTAATTCATGTTTTTTTTTTCGAATATTTGATTGCATATAGTAATGTATTTACGATATTTTTTTTTTAAAAATTTTTGTATGTGTTAGTAAAAATTCAGAATAATTTCAATATTTAATTAAGTAAACATACGCTTAAGGATAGTAATTTAAGAAGATGATTTTATACACATACTCTTTTTTATATTTCACATATAAATTATCTCATTTAGTCATTTTTAATTCATTCGATCCGTTGATAAAAATTGAAAATCTTGTAGAGAAAATGAAAAAGGATAACACCGCCCATGTAAGAAACTGGCAGAAAAAGAAAACGCCTTGGAAGAGGCATGAATAATGCCAACCCATAGAAAGGCATGTATAGGGAAAATCAATAGATATGGTATTTCCAATTTGCAAAGGCTAGTGTTTGACTTACTTGTTTCTCTACTTACAATTAACAAATTTTTATCGTTTGATCATTATAATCGAAATTGTTTATTTTTCTTTTTCATCATCTAAAATCTTATATGCAAAAAATTATTCAATTTAGAGATATTTTAGTCATTCGTATGCATAAAACAAATTGATGATTCATGATGATGCTACTTGTTACTAAAACGTTGATTGGTTTAATATGTATGGATAACTAAACGATCTCCAAATTGAATGGCTTGTTACAAAATTAATCTTTAGATGATGACAAAGAAATGAACGGTTATGATTGTAATGTTAAAACTTCGTTAATCATCAGCAGGGAACAAGTAAGTCCTCCATGGGACACAAGCATCCTTTGGCAAATTGGCAATTCGCAAACGTTACTTTGGTTGCGTAGTCAAAGTATCACACCCTTTTGATTTAGAAAAGAAATATCATTAGTTATTTTCCTTCCCGGTAAATTTCACTAACTTCCATTATATATACGCACTTCTTCTGAAAAATATGTCCACAGCCCGCAGAAATCAAAATGAAACATATGAAGAGTTGAAAAATGAAATGCAAATCGAGTGTTATTTGAAGAACTGAACGATCAAGGCTACATGTGGATACAAAGTCGATGAAACATATGGTCTGGTTGTTCCACTAGCTTTTCATCTCCACGCCATAGCTCACGAATTCGCTTGCGAATCCCCAATGCATAATGCTGAAGTTCTGGTTCACTAAACAAATCCAAAAACATTAGCAACACCGGAAACAGCAAAGGAATTGTCGAATGTCTGAAGATGCTCGATTATAGGCTTTGATTCCTATCCTCATTCTACTACTCAGAATCATGTGGTCGGTCGAATATGAAAGTGAAAAATGAGGGAGCCCGTTGAGAGGTAGATTCCGGAACTTGGAAACCTTCATCACCTTAGTAAGCCATCATCTTTTTGAGCATGACAAGTATCCCATCGGTAGAGTAGTGATTTGTGGTTCTGTTTTTTGACCAGAATCCTGGTGAAGGCTGATCTATAATTTACTCAGTTTTCTGTTAATCAGAAACAATCTTATCAGAAGTGGCGTTCAGTCTCCCCAAAACTGATTATATGAATGTTAGTCATAACATTCATATACAGCCATTACATGCTATATATTGCTCAACACCTTCGAGCCAAATTTGCTTACCAATCGCCATCTTCTTACAGAGCCATCACCAATAATCTCCACAAGAACACAACCCATCCCTGAAGTGATGAAACCGCTTTGAATCTCTGACCACAATTTCCCGATCAACAACCTTTGTAATCAACTTAATAACAGTATGACAATCGGCGCAAACTCGGAGATTCTTGATTATCTGAATCGTTGCACCAGGTACAGAATTCATGATTCCGAAGGCAACAGCCAGCTTCTCACTATGTACTCTTAGGACCATTTCCTTCTCTTCCTCATCAACATCATGAAGAACTGAACTGATATTGGGTGCATAGCCAACCTCTTGCAGCTTGATTGTCAGGTTTTCCAGATACTCGTAAATCTTCTCACGCTGAGGATGCTCTCTGTCTCCAACCAAAAATAAATGCACAATACCTCTCAGTTCAACCAAACTGAATCCAGGAGGTTTAACCAACCCACGATTCTTCATCAGTATTCTCATCCTCTCAACATCTTCCCATCGCCCAGCATCGGCATATATATTTGAAAGCAAGATGTAGTACCCACAATTATGAGGGTCGAGCTCAAACAGTTTCCTCGCAGAAATCTCTGCAAATGTCACATTTTTGTGTACCCTGCAAGCCCCAAGAAATGAACCCCAGACTACACAATCTGGCCCGATCCTCATTCCCTTTATTAAATCATAAGCTTTGCTAAGATCACCGGAACGTCCAAGAAGATCAACCATGCACCCATAGTGCTCAATTCCAGGTTCTACACCGTATTCGTGGCTCATGTTATTAAACCAATACCAACCTTCTTCTAATAGACCAGCATGGCTGCAAGCATTTAGAAGTGACACAAATGTTATGTAATTTGGTTTCACACCATCTCTTATCATCTTATAGAAGACCTCCAATGCTTCTTTGGCATGGCCGTGCGTTCCATAACCTGCAATCATGGCGGTCCATGTCCTAACATTCTTCTCCTTCATGCAATCAAATGCCTTTCTTGCCAAGTCAACTCTACCACATTTGCAGTACATGTCGATAATAGAGGTAGACACTATCACATTCTCTTCCAAGCCCTTTTTCAGAACCTATAAACAAAAAGACCAAAGATTGCATTAGTTATGAGAGCCTACAGTAATAACCTATTCCACAGAATGCGATATGATATAAAGGGCTTGCGAGAAATTTGAATACCTGATCATGTATAGACTTCCCAACTAGCAGAGGCCCAGCATGTGCACATGCTAATAACAAAGCAGACAATGTCACCGCATTGTAGCAGATGTCACCATCCTTTGTCATCCCATAGAAGACTTGCCATGCCTCGGAAGATAATCCACTCTGTGCATAAGTTGCAATCATGGAGTTCCAAGAAACCAAATCCTTTTGGGACATTCCATCAAACACCTTTCTAACAAGACCGAGCTCGCCGCATTTGGCATATGCATCCATCAAAGTATTCCCTACCCGTAAATCCCCATCGAAACCTCTCTTAACCACCAACCCATGAACACTTTGGGCAAGTCCCTTACTCGATGCGCGAGAACAAGCCGACAGAACAGAAACCAGAACAACAGGATCTAAAGAAACATCCTCATTGTCAATGTCCTCGATCAACAACTCTTTAAAGAGAGACAAGGCTTGGCAGGCGGCGTCGTTTTGAACACACCCGGTGATCATGGATGTCCAAGAAACCACATTTCTGTAAGGAATTGTATCGAACAGTTTCCATGCATCCGTCAATCGACCGCACCTGGAGTACATATCGATGAGGGCAGAGGAGACAAAGAGGTCGGACGCAAAGCCGAAGACCAACGCCTGCTGGTGAGCTTGCTCGCCGGAGTGAAGGTCCAGCAAAGCCGAGCAGGATTTGATGGCGCAGGGGAAGGAGGAGCGGTTTGGTCTGAGGGAGAGCTTTCGCATCGACGAAAATGCCCGGAGGGCTTCGAGGGAGTCGCCGCTCCGGGCCAAGTCGGCAATGACGGAGTTCCAGGAGGCGACATCGTTTTTGTCGACGTATTTGTTGAACCAGGTTGTGAGGTGGGGGTTGTTAACTGTGACCGAATATTGGTGTCTGCTCACGAGACAAAAACTCGATTTTGAAATCTTCATTCATTCATTCATTCTTCCCCCGGCGGATTTTCGTGGCTTTGGATTCCCGCTGAGCAAACAAACTGGTCGCAAATATGAGATCCTTTTGGAGCTGTTGACATGAAAGCTTTTCCGCCGCCCTTGTAAAGTCGCACATTAGTCAACGAAATGATTGCAAATGTTGTGACAGATACGTCCGTCATCTGTTAGTCCCAAATAACGCCGGCTCAATTTGTCATCGATAATGTGTTAGTTTTAACGTAGGAACACCGTGTTATCCAAAATATTCAACAATATCGATACAACATGAACATTCCCAACAATATGGATTATACGGACTGCACGTCAGTTTTTCGACGTTCTTTCTGGCATAACTAACCAAAATGATCCATAAAATCATGAAAAGTACAGAAACAGCAAATTACAAGCCATACGTTCGTTCCTCATCCTAAACCTGAGCTTATTGAGTCTAATAACACCTCTGGCATAATTACAACTGATTCAAGTAGTTACGCAGCATTGGCAAATTTGAAGAGAAACAAGGTAGAAAGCCCTGCACCAAACATTAGAGCACCGCACTGACAGTCGGAGTTGGGGTTGGCGGATGAAACTTTGCCAACGAACTGGCCAGAGCTCGGGACTGGTGCAAATGCATCTGAGGAATTAGAAGCTTCATCACTTGGAGAAGGGAAGAAGGACGACATATTGTTACTGGGTGGATTTCCATTTGGTAAAACCGATGGAGAAGCTGAAATCGTTGGCACCACACTCGATGACCTGCACAGAGCATGTAAATTAGCAAACAAGATGGCTGTGCATAAAATTGCAGAGAATTTACTGACAGACAGAGCCATTAATTTCCACAGATATCTCTGGATTTTAGGCTAGTTGAACTGAACTCTGAAGTGGGGGGGGGGGGGGGGTTCAACTTCGATGTTCAATGTGTGTGTGTGTGTGTGTATGTTTATAAACACATCAAGCTATTGATGAGTGAGTGAGTGAGTGAGTGAGTGAGTGTCACTGTGAGTGCCACTGTTACTGCCTCATCTGTGACTGTCTGTTGTAGTCACGGGATGGACAGCAGCACTTTCAATTCTCTTTTGTTCTTATTTATGGAAATCAACCTTTTTGTTTTCTCTTTCCCTGTCGTGTTTATTTGCCAAAGTAAAGTTAGATACCAATTAGCTCGTGGTTTAATGCTAATTGTCTCCGCTTGGTAAGAGGAAGGCTCATAATTGAGTTATGGAAGAAAAAAAAAAAAAAATTATATATATATATATATATATATATATATATATATTTGTGATGCGTTTGGAATCTGATTGTAGCTAGGATATAGCCATAACATGCTGCATAATGGATTGCCTTATTTTTATGGTCAGAAATGGTTAGGCAATGCGATTCGCAACTGTCGGCTGCAGCTGCCGGCCCCATCCATCTATAATCCACGATCCATCCCATGTGAGAGTTGTTGGTGTCTGGTGACCCACGCACCGTACCTGTGTGTGTCCTGTCTGATGCCACTTGTTACAGAAACTAGGACAAGTTACTCTAGCAGTCTAAAATAACCACATGGCCTTTGCCTCTCTCTTTACTTTTCTCTCTCTCTAACATGGTTTTGCATACAAATTCACCCCCGAACGATCATGTAACTTTCGATAACTCCTCTCATTTGGAAGTGTTTTTATTGGCTCGTTTGAAAATGCTTTTAAAATAATTGAAAATGTTTTTGTGAAATTAATTTTGAATTACTTTTGGAGTGCAGAAAGCACTTACAAGTGCTTTTACAAGATCTACTTGGATTTTTACCAAAAATTGGTTTCTAAAACATTTTCATCAAAAGCGTTTTTATTTATTTAAAAACACTTCTAAACAAACTCTAAAATAACTTAAAGGACTTTGAGTAAAAAATGTTATTCTTAAATTTCAGGTAGACGGCCCATAGACTCATTCCAACAATATTGATACTGTCCCCACTTGGTCACCTGCTCAATCCGTCAGGTGTGAGGTTTTAATATAAAAAGTCTCGGTATTAGTTAGAGTGTGGTAATTCTATTTAAAAGACTTATTCTCAAGCTCTATGGCCAATGTGGGACATAGGAATTCTAACACTCTCTCGCACGTGAGACCCTATTTTATGGGTCACACATGGAGTTCCACATATCGACAACTATGTGGAGCCAAGCTGGGGCTCACCAGTTCGCATTGGGCCAATGCACGTGGCATCTGTTGGCCTACATGGAGCCATGTTAGGGCACATCCATTCGAGCGGGGCCAAAGGGGACCCACCCATTCATGTGGATGTATGGGCCCATCTCCTAGCTCTGATACCATGTTAAATTTCAGGGTAGACGAACATGGGCCTACTCCAACAATACCGATACTATCTCTACTTGGCCACCTACTCAATCTGTCAGGTGTGGGGTTTTAATACAAAAGGTCTTAGTATTAGTTAGAGTGGGGTAATTCTATTTAAAAGGCTTGTTCTCAAGCTCTGTGGCCGATGTGGGACATAGAAATTCTAACAGATATTGAGTCCAAAAAACACTTGAAATGTTTCTTACTGAAAAAGAAAAAAAAGAAGGATGCATACATAAAAAAGGAAAAGAGCATAACCAAAACCCAGCTCAGATTGTTCCAACTGAGATTTAATGTATATAGCTGATAAATGCATGAGCAAAGTTTATGAATTACGAAATTTCTTCAAAATATACAGGAAATACATGATTCTTCACACCATCTCCTGTAAATGCTACAAATCAAAAGAATCACCCGATACAAGGATCCAACTCCAACAACATTTCATTCTTCTTTTGCGGAGTTGAACAATTCGGAAATAAATATAGCAAATGTTACAACAAATGGCAGGGTATTGCATATTTTATGCAAAAATATCGTGTTTTGTGACCTACTGATCCCGGGAATGAAACTTCATTTTCCCATCGTCGGTATAATGTAACAAGTTATGATACTCCGAGTCTCTAACCACTACATAAGCCTGAGGTGTGCAGTATCATTCAACCTCTTTATCTGCCAACCTGTTCTCCATGAATGCTGTAAAACTGTCACAGAAGAGTCTTCTATGCAAAGCTTATGTGACATTAATGGGCTGCATCCAAGGATGCCTGTGAGGAGACATTTGATTGGCACTGCATGACTGAATATACCAACACAAGACGCAGAAGAGGAGCTTCTCCCACTTAAATCATGCGGGGAACTTTGGTGAGTGACGTCCTGGGGGGAAATTTCATCCTCAACCTCCTGAATTCCAGTTGTAGTCACAACTTGTAGCCTGCTCTTACCAGACTTTTTCCTCAAGAGCCCCTGCCGCTGCCTGTGAAGCAGATCCCAGTTAGGTGGAGGGAGCGAAGGCCCCTCTCGGTCATGAACTGAGTTGGCTGATACATGAGAACTATGGTGTGCAAAGCCTTGACTCTCACTCTGATTGTGTGATGAGAATGAGTAGAATGCTCTCGACTTTTCAGGAAGCCCAAGGACTGTCCCGTTTAAAAAACTAACCACTTGAAATTCCACTTGCCGAAGTGACTCTCCCGATGGTGCAGAGAAATCAGGCTGAACTCTTTCGATGAAGCTCAAAAGTTCAGCTGTGTATATTTCTGATCGGGGGCACCCCTCCCAATCCCCCTGACTCATGTCTGCAAGCGCATCTGAAGATTGTATCTGTCCAACTGGAAAGTTCATTTCCTGCATGATTTATAGCCCGACAAAATTAATTAGATACATGTAAAACGTATTACACTATACCTTGCATTATCTCTTTAGCTGCTCGTATCTGGAAACAATATCTACAAAGCAGTCTATGTCACATCGTCAGCTGAAAGGGGAACCCACTTATATGATTCTTGATGAAGAAGAAAAGGAATCAAAGGGTTGGGGACCTAAAACTTAATGAAGGAGAAGGAGGAGGTGAAGGAGAAGTCAACCAAACGGAACACTATCAAACCTGACCTGACTTTCTAATCCAGAGAATTCTTTTAGTCAAAAAACTCAGGGTCATGATATATTCTGCCAAAATGATTCTGATTCCAATTATACTCCTACTCATTCTTGGATATTCATAGTTCAGAACACATTACTTGGACTAAGAAGCCATGTCTTAAAAGCTACGAGCCATAACTGCGACAGCTTCTACACCAGTCAAGTGACCGAGCAAACGAGGGACCGTGACAGTAGTGATGCATATAGCACTTATAGCTTTCATTCTATCCCACAAACCCATTAACTCGATGTGAGGAAGCTTTTCATCCCAAATATGCGTTGTCAGCTATACAAATCCTTACATGCACCGTGAGTTACCAATTGCAAAATCTACCAAATTATAAGCTAGAAGGCTTGAAACGAAAAAATCATATTCAGCAAATAGTTGACGGACAAATTCACATATCCCTCTCTCACTGATAAGTGAATATTATCGAAATTCGGACATAAGTAAAATTCCTATAGGCATAATTCGATGCATAATTCATAGTCAGTTTTCTAAAATTTGCAATGCACAATCAGAATTCTAAACTCCAAGCCTTCAACGACATGAAACAAGTTCAATTAAAAAATTACCTGACAGACGGAAACCGCCATGGAGCGCGCACGATCCAGAGGAGATGAGTAAACGGCACTGAAGCTAACCCTCTGGGAGTTCAAGAAAACCGCCAGGGCCCTGGCCTGGCGCTTGCCATTGGGAGTCAGAGCCGCCTGCGGGCACCGTCCGCCCACCAAATCGGGCCTTAAATTCAACTCGCACTCGCCGTGACTAATCAAAAACACCTCCGTGACGAATCGGTCATCCTCCATGCCATTGGACGAGAAGCTCCGGGAGAATCCGGGAGGCAGGGGCAGAGGCGAAGGCGGAGCGAGGACGTTGTAGGGATCCCACACCTTGATGGAGGGTCCCAGGCGCGGGGTGCCCAAGGTGGAGAGCTGAGGGGAGAGAGGGGATGCGGATGCGTGGCAAAGCATCTCGGGCTCTTGTTCTAGAACCTTCTTGATCAAATCCTTGTCCAATTCCAATCCACTTCGAATGCTGGGCTCGCCATTGATGCCGTTCTCTTCCTCTTCTTCTTCTTCGTCTTCCTCTTCGACCTCTTGTACGGACTGTGTGGCGCCCATCAATATACAGAGAGAGAGAGAGAAGTGAGATCTGCCGGCGCACCGATTTGTGAAATTAGATCTGCTTCCGCTTCTGCTTCTTTGTGTGGTTTGACTTGTTGTATAAATGATATCAACACTGTAACTAGTATTGTATTATAGGAATGTTGGGATGGTTCGACGTCAGTATGAAAGCTGGACAGACAATGCTATCCCTCCTGTCCTCCCCCACCTCTTATATGGTATCCCAATCAATGTCAATACAACTTCCGCTTTTTCTCTCTTTCCCTTCCTAACATTCACACGAAACGCAGAAATTACTGTTATCAAAGCTCAACTGTTGAAGAATCAACTTCAACTATCAAGTATGTTCAAAGGAAGCCTCATACGACGTCGTATTCCCCCTTGGACTACCGGACCTTAACTCATTGGTTAAGCCTTCGTGATCGGCCCACTTAGTGATCGGCCCGTTTATTATCATCTTTTTTGTTCCAAATGGAAACGGTCACTTGATGATAAGGGCGCATGATTCTCCTTCATTTGTCCCTCTTCATCCCACTTTTCCCCCTCCGTCCTTTTTCATTTTTCATTGATCTCATATACGCAATAGTTATCAAATGGAAGCTGGTTGTAGATGCAACCATTAACAAGCAACATAACTAAATAACAAACCATATAACTAGTGATATATGGTTCCCTTTTTAAATGTTGAAAGATGTTTTAAGTTTGAATTTACTCATTTCATATTCCTCGTGTGGTCCGTGATCGTCAAGTTTAAGCTATCCAAACTCTTTCATCGTATCTCTCATAATTATGAACAATACAAAATTAAGCTTGGCGTTGATGCTTACTCCACCCAAGCCTAGCTAGTTAGACTAGTATCCTAGAATAGAGAATATATATATTCAGATTAGCTAGTACGCGAGAAATTTTGTAGGTCTATGCATGTCCACCATCAATATTATTACGTGTTAGATTTTATCACAAAATGTTTCGATGATATTAAGAGTGAAAACTCCTATATATTAATTGTATACTATTTTAACATTACCGATGTGAAATCCTATATTGCAACAGTACGTATTTTAATTAACACCCATCGATCATTACAACCTCCATAATCCATATAGTAATAGTATTTATATTCGCACACGAAATACATGCAATACCATTGATCCACGCATGCATGCATTATACATATGTTGCTCCAGTTGCTAGTGTTGAACTACTTTAATTACTAATGATCATGCATAACTGGGGTTTGTTAATGACAAATTAATTAATTAATTAATTAGTGTTTAATCAATTGTTTGTATGCGTGTACAAAACATGATAAGGTAAGGGCAGTGAGGCCAACAAAAAGAAGAACATGATGGAATAATTTAAGTTTTGTTTAAGAGACAAGAAATATGCAAATATCCCGCACTTTGAGATTGTAGCTTCACTCACTTGTCTGATGTTTGTCTCCACAACCTCAACAATCTGCTTAATTATAGCTTAATTGTTCCTTAAATATATATATTGAGATCCAATTATATATTTACATCTTTAAACTAATAAATATTACACCATTCTTTTCTTTACGATCATTGATCTCCCTTTTAATTTATTTTTTCTTATTTTACTTCCTATTTTTTGTTAGCTACTGTAGTCTGCAGTACCCTAGCTACATCCTAAGTACCCCACATTGATTCTTTATACCTCCTAACCATTCATTTCGTATTGAGATGTGATATTCATACACCTCATTTTACTTTTTACACACATTTTTAATTTTCAGCGGTCAGATCGGATGAATTGAAAAAGATCAACGGACTGAAAATATCAAAGAATATGTGTGAAGTAAAATGAAATGTGTAGATAACATATCATTTCGTATTTCTCATGATCCACTATAAATGTTCAACTTCAACATGATATATTTAAAGGTGTATATATACACACATGCGTGTACATATATACATATACTATTATTCGGTACATAACTGCATATGATCTACAAAGATTTCTACACACTCCATATTAAACTATGCGTTTGTCATTGCTCTACTTGGAAGTGCCCGGCAGGCCGGTGGCAGTGGCCCAAAAGATTGAGAAACCAAAGTTGTTTCTTTGTGTTTGAAAGCTATTGTTTACTTTTTTGATATGCAATATTATATGAGCAATGCTATATTTGCGGACAATATTTGAGTACTCATTGGTGAGGATTTTATTTTTACTCACACTAATGTATGTGGCCCCGAATTTTATTGTAACATCTGTACCTCTCAAAATTTTCTAAACTAGCAATCAAACATCTGGTTATCTAATTACTACATGCATTCAAATATTCCTCATGAGAGTTGACAACCTCTTTCCTCCATTCCTCAGTGAGATTTGACAATATTATTGGGCACATGCGGGTTAGTAAGAATTGGGTGCTTATCAGTAAGCCAAATATTGCCTTACATTTACCACATTTTTATACTATATTTGTACCATTTTTTTAATAAATATGAGATTTACGACACATGTAGATCACATATTTATTAAAAATATGATACAAATTAATGTCGTAAGAGTAACATGTTTGATATTCTATTTTAAATTATTTTAATTAAAAATTAAAAATTCCAACTTGAATGGCAATAATAGGAGACACTAACCTGATCAATTAGCATAACTCCGATCTATTTTAAAAACTACAACTCGGCTTCCTTGTGCTTTTTTAACTTCCGATCATTAAATACGACAGGTCACATATGTTATAAACCATCTTCAACTTCAACATCAACTCGGTTGGTGCTCTCTCTCTTTGTGCATGAAAACGCGTACCTACTAGCTCTCCATTAGATTCTGGGCCTTGTTTCTGCTACCTTGAGTTCTGCCACTGGTCAAGCAGCTCTTTCTCTCACAAACTCTCTCTCTCTCTCTCGCTCTCATCCTCAGAATTCATCAGATCTTTGCTGCAGATATGCTCAAATCACTAACCAGGTCAGTTTACACCTTATTTACCAATTATACCATATATGCTATTTGACATGATCAAAACAATTATATATGCTAATCCCTAGTAGTAGCTATATAGGGGCTGGAAATTCACGGAAACTGATGAGGGATGTATATGTGGAATATTTGTTTTCTTCTCAGAGAGTTTAAGCTGATCAGCTGCAATGCTTTTCTCTGTAAGCGAGCAAGGCCCTTTTCAACGAGTGGCGCAGCTGGCCATGGAAGGTATGTACCTATATCATATGATCTGCTGGTGTTTTAGCTGCAGATCCATCGATTCCAAAAACATGCATGCATAGTAGATGATATTAATTAATAATTTTCCTTCTTTTGCCCATCTTCTCTTCTCTTGTTAATGGAAATCTCTCCTACCTCGGCACCTTAGTCATTGTGATTATTGTCGCGCGCATATATAGTTTTTGTGGCATTATTATTTTCTGTCCCATTACGCACTAGTACTATATCATTTTAAGTATATACCATGTTATATATATATCTGTATGCGAGGATTTATTTAGTACATATGTATAAACATAACCATCTTGAACAGTTTCCAAGTAAATTATGCATATAACGTGGAGGTATGAGTGATCCCATGATTAAAATTTCATTTCCTAGTAATTAATTTCGGCATATTCCTCTGCTCTTTGCTCTCTGCTCTCTTCAATATGATATAGTTTAGTTTATTGAGGTCAACTTGAGTATTTGATTAATAATTATGTTGGCAATGATGAAGATTTACACCCTGCAGCACATGCAATGTTCTCAAGCTTAAGCTACCCCTGGTTAGATCTAAAGTAACTATTCATACCATATGTCTTCATTTATATGAAAATAACTTACGTACAACTAGAACACTGTTACGCTGATATTTAAAATTAATCATTTTTTGTCTTGTATGTTATCTTTTTCATGTATAACAATGTATAACTGATTTTAAAATACCATTACATTGACTTTTGTTGTAATTAATTTTTTTTAACAAGTTTGTTGTAGATAAGTTATTCTCCACTTTTACATTATGTTACGTTTCAACTTTGATCATTATCAGGCATCAAATTCAACTCTTTATTCAAAGTTTTACGCACAAATCACACTTTATATTAATTAATATGAATCAAATTTTGAATGGGGCGGTGTTGCTTTTTTGGGTGATTGCCGGCGTGGAAAAATGATCCACAACTTCGTAGTTGAATGATCAATCCGCCCCCAATAATCATTTTCTTAATCGGACGTCGTTTGGCATTTTCAAACGACATGACTGATCTTGTCTTTTCATTGATATATTCAACCACGCATGTTGTTCCTTTCTTTTCTTTTCTTTTCATTGTATATTAACATGATAATATTAACATCTGTTTTGATGCATTAAGAATCTAATCACACTTTCTTTGTAAAAAGCAGGCTGCAAGGCAAGGTAGCCATAATAACAGGGTCAGCTAGCGGGCTTGGGAAAGCCACGGCCCACGAGTTCATCCGACATGGAGCACACGTCATCATTGCAGACGCAGATTCTGAGCTGGGTCCACAAGTCGCCAAAGAGCTGGGGCCCGCAGCCCACTTTGTCCAGTGCGACGTTGCCGTTGAGTCCCAAATAGCTGAAGCTGTAGAAACCGCCGTGGCTCGTCATGGAAAACTTGACATAATGTACAACAACGCGGGAATAACAGGCCCAGCGTTCCCGCCCAGCATCGTTGACCTGAACCTTGAGGAGTTTGACCGCGTGATCCGGGTCAACGTGCGGGGCGCGGTTGCTGGGATAAAGCATGCGGCACGAGTCATGATACCTGCGGGCTTAGGCTCCATACTGTGCACGTCCAGTATAGCTGGCTTGTTGGGTGGGCTTGGCCCTCACCCCTACTCGATATCGAAATTTACGATACCTGGCCTGGTGAAGTCACTGGCGAGCGAGCTGTGCCGAAACGGGATCCGAGTCAATTGCATATCGCCGGGTCCAATCCCGACGTCAATGGTGGTGCGGGAAATAGGGCAGCTTTATCCGGGGGCCCCGGAGGATCAGGTTAAAGAGATAGTGAATGGGCTGGGAGAGCTCAAGGGTGCGAAGTGTGAGGAGATAGATGTGGCGCAAGCTGCGGTGTATCTGGCATCGGATGAAGCAAAGTATGTGACGGGTCATAATCTGGTGGTCGATGGAGGCTTCACCAGCTTCAAAAGTCTTAGCTTCCCTCCTCCTCCGGATCACTCTGTGTAATGTAATGCTAGTATATGTCCAGAGTCAGGGACGGAGTCAGAAATTTCTTCTAATAGGGGCAACCTAAAACAACTCTTATTATAGTATGGTTATACGCAATATGATATTAAAGATGGTTTCAAATGATGATGTATCACAATTCCAATGTTACAAAAATTTCAATATAGTAGTGGAAACTGGCAAAGTGATGAGAAAAATATAAGTGTATGATAGACGGGAGAGGGTTTTTTCAATTTGAATGACAGAATAAGAGCATTATTGCTCATATAATATTTGATATGGAGTATAAGTAGAATGAATGTATGTTGAATATTAGATACATATATTTTCTTTAAAGATAACCCGTGTATATTATATAATTGTAGTCTGCAACTAAACAAACGAATTACTTGAGTGGGGGCATCTGCCCCCAATAAGCCTTCATTGGCTCCCTCCATGTCCAGAATCCAGACTCCAATTAGGTTTAGACTTGTTTTCGCAACAACGTACACAATTACGCACATGCATGTTTCTTTGTTAATTCAAGAAGCTGGATTATATATGTACTATAATATAATGTTGATGAATTGTTTCCCGGGAACGTACACATTTACGTGCATGCATGTGTCTTTGTTATTTCAAGAAGCTGGATTTTACATGTACTATAGTACCAGGTTGATGAGTTGTTTCCCGGGGAACCATAAAATGGTGTAAGTACATACGTGTGTCCATATGCACACCCGTGATTGATCTAAGTATTACTGATTGGATCTTCGGGCCCTGCATTTAGATGTTATGCATTTAACCGCATTTTATATAATCTTAGCCGTCTAAACAATTCAATAATTAAAATGAAGCCACATAAGCCTTAGGATAAATTTGTATATCCAAAGTTAAACGGTGACAGTCCTCCATTCTCCTGATCTACTCCCTCCCTCTTTCACGAGAAGCCCTTCCAGATTTCAGAATCCCTAGTGGGAACAGCCCATTCAGCCGAACCAACATTTAGAGTCGATGAGACTTCACATTTCAGAATATCCTCTCATAAAATGTTGTTTTGACATGCTTTGTGCTTTTTTCTTTTTTTTTCCCATCAAAATCCACAAGCCCTCAAACTCAGAATTACGAACTACGTATGGAGAAATTCTATAGCTTTAGGGATGGGTTATAGAATTGTCAGAAGGTTTTCTTAATTACACATATTTTTCAGTTCATATGTTTGAAGTCGGAAACGGTATCCATAGGCCATAGAGAAATAATACAATCAGGTAAACTATTCTCATAATTGTTTCTAATTGATAAAATACAGTGTGGATTTGTCAACAAGTGTTCTTGTTTGAAAAGAAAAAGAAACTGAATAGAAATAATCTGTGGGAGGAAGTGAAGAAAGAGAGAGATAGAAGGGGAGGAACTAAACACGAAGGGAGAGAGAAAAGAGATAACCGCCGTATGGGATTAACGTAAGTTCGTAAAAGAAAAATAAGTTAAAGATAGAGTAAATGATGTATAAAATCCTAAGTCATCGGATTGCTTGAATGGCTAAGCTTCTATAAAATAAAATGCTGATAGATGCACGACTTTTTATTTGGGATTTTTATTGATTAGT
The DNA here is from genome assembly GCF_041283825.1 of Pyrus communis. Lineage (NCBI taxonomy): Eukaryota > Viridiplantae > Streptophyta > Magnoliopsida > Rosales > Rosaceae > Pyrus > Pyrus communis. The sequence goes on along the minus strand of NC_142573.1, from coordinate 239,589 downwards.
ATGTCAATATAGCGTTCGGTTGGTACATTGTTTGAGTTCACTCCTAACGTCATATATATTTTCTTAGGAATAACTTGCATAATACAAATAAACTGTCATGTGACGTTCTATTTCAATTATACAAAATACATTTTTAACATATCGTTGTGTAATTGACACAAAATGTAATGTAGCGGTAAAATATAAGTTGTTTCTCTATTTGCTCAGAGGAAGAGGTGGAGCCATCCACATCGAGCAACTATACATTATTAATAAGAGTGGTCCCGCAGGTCACACAGCTGAGTGTGAATTCACTACGAATGGTATACAAAATGCCTGCATGCATGGTCCTGTCTCTAATCTTTTAGCTGTCATGGACCCGCCAGGAGCTTGCAAGCTGGTTTCCTTATTACTACTGTTTCAATAAAAAAATGAATAACCTTGCACTTTTTTCGTGGTGTGGAATCTGTGGATGAATCATATATTTCAGATAAATTTTCAAAATTTAAACTATCGGAAAATATGGAGACCACAACGCCCGTAGTAAAACACAACCGCTTTGGACAGGTCTTCGATCGTTAGCACTCTTCAATCGTCAGACTTCACATGTATGCATGTTGATGTCGGCCAAACGGCCAAGTTAAAACTTGGAACATTTTGTATTTATTTTTCCATATTTGTCTACATTCTACATTAATTTGTACGTTAGAGACAATTGCAATTAATATTTTGGCATTGCATGGTTGATATTTTATTTTTGGTCGGAACATGGTGGATATATGATATAATTCTCATCTCACGACTTGGTAGTGAGTTGCATGCATGATGCATGCCATGTATGTACACGTACTAGTCCATACTGGACTAGTTAGTTTTATTGGCGATGATGTTGATGTTGTTGTTGTGACTTAAGACTGTTCTAAACGGAAAGTTGGATTTCAATAACACTTAATTAAAGGTGTTTGAATTCTAATTAATTAAGTTAATTCGTCTTACACACATGAACGTTGAACACCCAAACAAAGTTGAAAAAGGAAATTGTAGATAGTGAGATTTATTGCGGGGAGTACGTAGGTGCGGTGAATCGCAACGAATCACGAGAACCTTGGGGTCTCTTTTAGAAAATTTATTCCAAGTTAAGTCTTGCTTTCAACTTTGAACTTTTGAACTTTGAAGTTGCATGGCGCAAATGGCAAAACACAACTTAAAGTTGTTTCATTATCTTGGTGCATGTACCTTATGGTATGTGTGTGGAAGCCACAACATGCAATATTATTTCTAAACTATGCCAGCTGCTGAGTAATTCTAATATCATACGATCATGTAATGTTAAGATTTTATGTATTTAATTTGGTTTTTACTATTTCGTGAGAATTCATTATTAAACTTGTCAAAAAATGGATCACTGATTCTTTTAATAAAACCTAATTTAAAACTTTTTTCCAAAATAAGATGCAAGTAAGATACAAAAAATCTAAAACGAAAATACTTAAAAGAACAATATTCTTCTAAGCTTGTAAACTAATACTAGCAAATTTTTAGTTCGAAAAGACAAAAGCCAAAACCAGTGCTGCAAATACAGTTTTCTAATATTTCTCTATCGCAAAATCCAAAAGTCAGAGAATTGGTGTTGATTACTTGAAGTGTTACACGTGAACCAGAAATTGATTGGCTAATTGGGCTTCCGTTAAAATTACTCATCTCGCTTTGGGTAATTGGGTTGGGCTTTTTCTTTTCTTTTGGGGACCTTGGTAACGCATGTTCATCAGACAGACTCGCCTAATGTAACACAAGGCGACAAACCAAAAGGAAGCAGCAGCGTGCGACCGCACAGACAAAACGTAACGTTCCAACTTGAACGAAGCCATTTCCATTTCCCAGCTGAAAATAAAGAGAGAAAAAACATTGAGAATCTATATCCCTCCGTTTCTTCTGAAAAATGATGACCCAGCGCTGAGCAAAAAGTTCCCCTCCCATCCTTTTCTGCGTTTTATACCGGACCTTTGTAACTGAACCCATCCTTTTATTTTGTCTCCTTCAGACGACCTTCAATAAAAATAACAAAAAGCCTGACAAGTGAAGAAACACAGTCATGCTTCCGATGTCGAGCGGCGCCGCTTGGATGGGCGGAGACGAAGACGACGCAGCGTCTTGGACCAGAAACAGCACCACCACCTACAACAACAACAACAACAACGAGGCAGAGCCCAGAAGAAACGACCAAGACTCGAGCTTGGGAGCTTCTTTTTCAAACTTCAAGTCAATGCTGGAAGGTGACTGGTACATGAACAACGTTCTCAGCAACCCAGCTCAAGACCTCCATGCCTTCTCTTCCACCCAAGCTTCTGAAACTACACTTGCTCCTCTGCAACCAATCGACTCCTCCGCCTCCTGTTCTCCGTCGCCGGCCTTCTCTCTCGACCCTTCACAGCCGCCACAGCAGTTTTTGCCTCCAAAATCCTGCTTCTCCTCTCTCCTCAACGTCGTCTGCTCCAATCCTTTTGATAACAGCTTCGACCTGGGCTGCGACGCTGGGTTTCTGGGCTCCTTTCAGGGAAATCAGCCTTCCAATTCCTCTGTTCTGATGGGTTTCACGGCCCTCAATTCTCATTCTCAGATGGGTACTCCCGAACTCAGTTCGAGCGCCGAGTTTCCAGCCAGTCGGTTGCTTCCGGTAACGGACAACGCCAATGTACTCGACGGCGACTTTGGCTTCGAAGGCTTCGATGGCTCGGCCGGAGCTCAGCTGCTGAACCGGGCTAAGCTCCTGTTCCCTTCCATGGGTGCTCAGCCCACTCTTTTCCAGAAGCGCCGCCAAAACTCTGTAGGCGATGGGGGTGATAAATTGGGAAATTTGGAGATTTCGGGTCCCAGGTACGGGGGACTACTGGAGAGTTTGGAGAAGAAAAGGAAGAGGAACGAGGAGGGTGAGATGGAGGAAGGGAGTCTGGATGTGTCCGGTTTGAATTATGACTCGGATGACTTCAATGAGTACAGTCAAGTGGAGGTGGAGGAGAATGCGAAGAATGGTGCAAGCAATTCGAATGCCAACAGCACTGTCACCGGTGTAGAGGGAGGAGACCGGAAGGGCAAGAAGAAGGGTTTGCCGGCCAAAAATTTGATGGCGGAGAGGCGGCGGAGGAAGAAGCTCAATGATAGGCTCTACATGCTTAGGTCTGTTGTACCCAAGATAAGCAAGGTAGTCATTTTCTGTACTATCTATACTTAGACGTAGTTCTCCATTAATTTATTTTTGCCTTGTTCCTTTGAAGATGTAGTCTTTGTGCTTTCCCCGTCTTTTTATGTTAGTTTATGTGAGTTTCTTGTTCTAATTATATTGTGTTTCTTTCGTTTTTCATTTTAACTAGTACTATAAGTATGTGAATTAGCTGAATTTAACAGCGGAATTTGCGTGGAAGAATTACAGTGAATTTAAGCCATTTAGAAAGCAATGTATTCATACCATTGTATTGATGTATAAGAGAAGTACCCGTGCTGTTTTACATCGAATTGGTCGTTTTACTTGAAGGAAGTTAATATTTTGGAAAATCCATGACAGATCTGATGGCTCTTGATATTGCCTGAAGTTTGGCGATTGTTTGGGGGATTTATCTTCCTGTGTGATTTGTGGCTTCTCGCTCATTAGTCATAATACCTGATGAGTATTCTGTCATGTTGTAAACAGATGGATAGGGCGTCCATACTAGGGGATGCAATTGATTATTTGAAAGAGCTTCTACAAAGGATTAATGACCTCCATAACGAGCTGGAGTCAGCTCCACCCGGTTCTTTGCTGCCTGCTTCAACAAGTTTTCATCCATTGACACCCACTCCATCCACCCTTCCCTGCCGTGTTAAAGAAGAGCTCTGCCCAAGCTCCTTGCTAAGCCCCAAAACTCAGCCGAAGGTAAGTTTTATTCACCTGGTTTTGTAGTTTGAAGCATGTAAAAGGTGCATAAAGTATGATTGAGGATTTTTCTTTAACTTGTAATATTTGATCAACTGTATTTTGCAGGTGGAGGTTCGGGTAAGGGAAGGGCGAACTGTTAATATCCACATGTTCTGTTCTCGGAGACCAGGTCTCTTACTCTCAACCATGAGGGCCTTGGATAACCTGGATTTGGACATCCAGCAGGCTGTGATCAGCTGCTTCAATGGGTTTGCTTTAGATGTGTTCCGAGCTGAGGTATGTTTCTTTTTGGGATAGCGAATTGCTGAGACTGTTTTTACAGTGTACAGTTTCTGGATATGAAGCATAAGGGTGAATTGTATTAACACAAATTAACACACACACACGCATATCTATCTGTTCTGCTTTTTAATTTTTGGTGCTTTACCTTTTGACATCCAGATCTAATATATAGTATTATCCTGACTATGTGTAAAAATCTTCAATTTTACTATGGGAGATATGAAAGATGAGTTTGCTATGTTTGCTGCTTCTGAACTTCAACTTTCTATTCTACTGTGTTTGGAAGATAGACTATCAGATAAAGATTTTAATCCCAAAAAGATTACTTGAGGTTGGTCACAAAGTTTGATTGGCATAAAAACTGCTTCGGTTGCATCTGAGCCTTTTTTTCCGGGAATGTCATGAAATACAACTTTGGTATTCTTACTGTATCTTTTGCAGTAGTAAAGTTTTTGGGTTAAGTAGGGACACACAAAATATAATCCCTTGTATGTTGAACAGCAATGCAGGGAAAACCAGTTCTTGCCAGAGCAAATAAAAGCAGTACTTTTGGATTCAGCTGGATTTCATGATATGATGATGTAACTGTTACTCAAGCATTACAAATTGGAGCCTTACAATTGGGAGAAATTAAGGCAGGCAGGCACCCTCAACTCAGCTAGCTAGTTTGCAAATGCAACGGCTTCCTTCTCCTCTCTTTGTTCCATCGATAGAGCCCATAGAGCTTAACTCGAAGAATGTCGGCCGATGATGTCCGTAGATTTAGTTTTTTTTTATCATCTGTTTTGTTGTAGTGGATTATGTTATGTTGAATCATCAGGCAAAACTGCTCTCTTATCTTCAGTAACTAACTTCAGCTCTTGATATTAATTTCCTCTCTCTTGTTGTTTACTTGTGCATGCATGAGTAGGCTACAATGTCTGTTTGCGAGTTGTTTTTAATTGCAAGCCATGTTAATACTCTAAGTTAGATTAGAGCGAGGTTTAAACTTGGGACGCAATTTGGACCTTAAGAAAGAAAAGCTTCTTTGCAATCGGTGCCAAAACGTTGTTTGACAAATCAAAGGAAGTACTTGTTGAAACAGTCTGAATGGAGGCCCACAGTACTAACTGAGTCAATACGTGTCCACGCCAACCGCGCCATGGGAGACGCGGACAATTCTGGACTCCACGTTTGGTCCAACTTTTCTATTTTTAAACCGCCAACCTCACTTTTTCTGTAAGCGGCGTCCCCCTACGAAATTTCTGTCAAATTCTGATGGACTCAGAACTTGTAAGTCAAAAACCTTGGTGCTGCGTCAAAAACAAACAACACAACACTGTCGAAAAGAAGAGGCGCCGCCAGGGTTGGGTTTGGTTTGGTTTATTTGTGTGTCTGTCTTTCTGTCTTCCGGGTATTCCTTCGGCATTCCTTGAGTATTGAGAGAGTTTTGCCGCCAGCTCGCCCTCTCAATGCTCTGAATCTTCAACGACGGACCACAGAGCCTCTGCCGCCTCTCTCTCTGCATTCCGTTTCCGCCGCGCCGTTCCGTTGTTGGAGGCTCTACGTTTGGTTAGGTCTCATCTTTTTGATCTCTCTATCTTCTCAAGGTACTTTTCAATCTCTCTTACTTTTGTCTTGTTTGTGTTGTGTGTCATGCATTTATACATGAATGCTGTCCCCTCACCACTCTAATATCAATGCAAATGAATTTATTAAAATGAATTTAGAGAATTTTAATAAAAAATTCTTGTATTCATTTTAACGAAAAATTATATTTTTAAATTAAAAAATTAATTTTAGTATTATTTATTTTACTTTTTATTTTATCATTATCATTAAAATTCAAAAATTTTAAATCCCTTTCGTTGGTTTCCCAATGAATTAATTGCTTCTCTCCGTTTTACTTCAAAAAAAACTAAGATTTTGAAATTATCTGCTTTAAGTCCTTTTACCCGTTTGTTTACTTCTGAAATTATTCATTCAAGCTATGCAATTTTGCAGATTGAGCTGCTGCTCAAGTTCGAAATTCGATAAACCGGTTCTGTGTTGGGATCTTGAGTTTCTCACTCTGTGCGCCATAACAATCAACTGTTTCAGACACTCCGTTCACAACATTAGTCGGAATAACTTATCTTTAGAATGGTGACCGCCTTGCATTTTTCCGGAGTTAAAACTCTGTGCCCTGCATCCTCAGAAAGATCTTTGCAATTCAATCAACCGCTTTTGTCACAAAGTCTTGGTTTCGCAACTTGTGTCGCTTCCAGCAATGGATTCTATGCAAGTGCGAAAGACTTTTCTTGTACGAGCAGGGTTTTGAGAGTCAGTTGCGAGGGAGGGATTGCAGATGTTCTTGAAAAGAAACGGACTGACAATCAAAGCCTAGGCGAGAATGAGAAACAACTGACGTGCGTTATGAAGTTTGGTGGCTCCTCGGTGGCTTCTGCAGAGAGAATGAGGGAGGTTGCTGATCTTATACTCAGCTTCCCACAAGAGAGGCCTGTCATTGTTCTTTCTGCCATGGGAAAGACAACTAACAAACTCCTACTGGTACCACTTTATATGAACATTACTTGATATGTCATCCAACTTTTTATCCCTTCATTTCTTACCATTAACAGCTTACGGTCAGATTGGTTTCTCATGAGTAGGCAGGAGAAAAGGCCGTCACTTGCGGTGTTACCAATGTATCTATGATTGATGAGTTGAGCTTCATAAAAGAATTACATCTCAGGTGAGAGCAGTGAAATATTTTTCTTTCTTCTATAATTGTTTTAGGAAAAAGAATTCGATTTTCGATTTTTTCTCATTGTGCATCACCCTATTCTGAATAGGACTGTGGAAGAACTTGGAGTGGACAGCTCCATCATTTCATGTGAGTTTCTTTTCTTACCCGCACTTACAGTTAACTTTTTTTTATTATAAAGCAAATTATGATATTTGTTTTGTATATCAGCAAGTTCAAAATATTAAGCAGCCTAAAGGTGGCTTTGTATACCAATGTTCATTGTAATCCTACTGATTTTTTTGGCTATACCCATTTTCCCTGATTTGCAGCACACCTCAAAGAACTGGAACAACTTCTGAAGGGAATTGCTATGATGAAAGAGTTGACTTTACGAACCAAAGACTATCTGGTTTCATTTGGGGAATGCATGTCCACGCGGCTTTTTGTTGCCTATCTGAATAAGATTGGCGTTAAAGCCCGCCAAGTATGTTCTTTTCCAATTTAATTTAATGGTGAAAAGTGCTCTCAAATTTCCTGCTGTAATTTCTGAAGAATTCCTAATTGTTTGTTAGCACCATTATTGCTGATAGAAAATTCATATGATTGTGTGTTTGTTGTTTTGGCAGTATGATGCCTTCGAAATTGGGTTTATAACCACAGATGACTTCACAAATGCGGACATTTTGGAGGCAACTTATCCGGCTGTCGCAAAGAGGTTACATGGTGATTGGATATGTGATCCTGCTATTCCAGTTGTTACTGGTTTCCTTGGAAAGGTGTCCCTTCTGGCTAACTTCAATGTATCTTCAGTTTTTGAAAATTTCACCCATTAACACTATTGACACTGTTTTTCTGGTTACAGGGATGGAGATCATGTGCTGTGACTACGCTGGGTAGAGGTGGTAGTGATTTGACAGCTACAACCATTGGTAAAGCATTGGGGTTACGAGAAATTCAGGTGAGTTCAAATAATCTCTCACTTTTTTTGCCCAATTTCCTAGTTCTTCTAAAAATAGCAAAATATGACCTATTTCTCAATGTCATACAGGTGTGGAAGGATGTTGATGGCGTTTTGACATGTGATCCTAACATATATCAGTGCGCAGAACCTGTACCTTATTTGACATTTGAAGAGGCTGCCGAACTTGCATATTTTGGTGCTCAGGTATCAATAATGATGCTAAATATTCATAAATATTCGCAACACTTCTCTTATTAAGTGCCAATATTAGACACAATGGTTTCTGACTTATTTAATACAGTTTTTTTTCTGACTTTAAATACTCAGTTTTCCTCTTCTAATGGTTTGAGGTGCTTTGGACCACCTGTATTTTAGTTACAATTGTTTTTGTTCAACAAGAAAAAAAGAAAACATGATTTAATCATTTTTCTTACCTTCTTGCAGGTCTTGCATCCACAGTCCATGAGACCAGCTAGAGAGGCTGATATTCCAGTGAGGGTTAAAAATTCATACAACCCTAATGCTCCCGGTACTGTTATCACCCATGCAAGAGATATGAGCAAGGTGTGTAAAAGTAGTCTGCTGGAAAATTGAACTCCACTGTCAAAATGCTTCCCACTTCATTGAGCTTTCTTTGTCGCAATTGCAGGCTGTATTAACCAGCATCGTTTTGAAAAGGAATGTGACTATGTTGGATATTGTTAGCACCCGCATGCTGGGTCAATATGGATTTCTTGCCAAGGTGAGAAAACAAATTACCTTTTTTTCTGTAGGTTGTCCTCTTGATAACTTGGTGGCTTATATTTATAATATTTTCCATGTAGGTATTTACAACTTTCGAAGATTTGGGCATATCAGTTGATGTTGTTGCTACCAGTGAAGTTAGTATTTCCTTGACACTGGATCCCTCAAAGCTTTGGAGCAGAGAGCTTATTCGGCAGGCAAGTGTATGATCTCATCTTCCTTTTCCTCTGACTGGTTATGATTTTCTGGAATTTACTTGACACATGCATCTAAGCTTTATTAAATTGTCCGCGTATGTTTTGTTATGATTTTTCATTTTATGCATGTTCGTTCTTGTCGGTGCATAGTATGGAAAAATGGTAGCCAATCACGTGCACACAACATATTTTCGCTTGCAATTCTTATATAAGTTCTCATTGAATACCGTATCTTCCTTGCAGGAACTTGACCATGTCGCGGAAGAACTTGGGAAAATTGCTGTTGTCAATCTTCTACAGCACAGATCAATTATATCTCTCATTGGAAATGTGCAGAGGTCATCACTGATACTAGAGAAGGTAATGTATTGTGTTTTGCTAAGTAGTTAAAGAATGTCCCCTAATTTGCTTTTGTTCTTTGGTCGACTGCAACTTCATCCAACATTAGCCATCTCTTTGATCATGTATATTTGATTTTAGTATTCACATTTTTGGTCGCATGTGGCAGGCATTTCAGGTTCTTCGAACCATTGGAGTCAATGTTCAAATGATCTCTCAGGGTGCATCCAAGGTATCTCCCAACAACACTAGTTCTCTCTCTTTTCATTGTAGCGGTGAAACGGAAAGCCAAATTTTCGATGCCCTCTTATCTGTCTCTCCTAAATCCCAGTTCATTTTCGACTAGGCATGATTCATGAATGAATAGGGTGCTTACAGTTGATTCCCTATGAAATGTTTATAAATTTGATTTGATCATTTCGGTAGTTGAACTCACCATTTACGTATTACCACTGGCCAGGTTAATATCTCTTTGGTTGTAAATGACGATGAAGCAGAGCAGTGCGTTAGGGCTCTCCACCAGGCTTTTTTTGAAAACGATCTCTTTGAAGTAGAATGTGGATCGGAGAATGGTTCGGTCTTAGTATCAGAGCAACATTGAAGGAGATTCGATTCTTCGATTCTTTGAAAATGAACCGTTAGTTTACACACCATATGATTTTCAGCTTTAGTCATTAGTTCTACCATTTCTGGAGAAAATATCTGCCCCTTGGGCTGTCAGTTTAGAATTGAAGACGTGGTATCGCCACCGATATTGTATCATGTTGGATAATGTAATGCTTGTGTTGCAAGGAATTAACTAGGAAATAATTATATTTTTGGTGAAATAAAGAATGAGCAAGGGTTATTATGGTTTTGAAATCCCGTCCCAAGGATCGGGGAAATGTCACCAGAAGTCTCCACAAGAGCAAAGCCCATCTCTAAAATGATGGAACCTGCTTGAGTCTCTAACTATTATTTCCCTCCCAACAATCTTTGTGATCACCTTGATTGCGGCATGGCAGTCCGTGCAAGCTCGTAAGTTCTTCATCACCACTATCGGTGATCCTTCCGGTGTACTGATCAATGCAAAAGCAATTGCTAAGCGTTCACTGTGATATTTCAGAGACTCCACTTTTATTTCCTCATCCTCGTTGTGCAGGGCACAGCTTATATCCGGCTTGTATCCTTCCTTTTCCATCTCCTTCGCCAATGTGTCAATCTTGTTCATAATCTTCGCACTCTGTGGGTGGCTCTTGTCATTCACTGTAAACACGTGCGTTTTGTGATTGATTTCCACCCAACTATACGCTGTAACCTTTCTGATTCCTCTCTCCCTCATCGCCTTCATCACCTTGACAACACTCTCCCATTGACCTGTTGCTGCATAGATATTTGACATGCTGACATAAGCACCTGCATCCCTAAGCTTTTCCATTTTGAAAAGTCGGTCTGCTGCTCTCTCTGCCAATTCTTGGTTCTTATGAATTTTACATGAGTTTAGAACTGATGACCACATAATCTCATCGGGCTCAAATGGCATTTCAGCCATCAATTTCTCTGCTTCACTGAACCTCCCACTTCGACACAACAAATCAACCATTGATGCATAGTGCTCTCTCCTTAGAACAATCTTACTGTTGCAAGTTAAGGAGTTGAAGTACTGTAGTCCTTCGTCAACAAGCCCGCAGTGGCTACAAGCAGTTAAAACGCTTAGGAAGCTCACTGAATCTGGTTTGAAACCAGACTGAACCATCTGTTCGAATGATCTAAGAGTGCCTTCGCCATCCCCATTTAGTGCATAAGCTGAGATCAGAGCATTCCAGCAGACCCGATTCCTCTTGGGCATCTCTTGAAAAATTTGAAGTGCGTCTTTCATAGAACCACATTTTGCATGCATATCTAGGAGTGCGCTTGCAGGAAAAACATTGGATGTGAATCCTAATTTGACCACAGATGAGTGTAACTGCTTTCCCAGCGAGAGGGAAGCTAAACTCGCAGAGGCTCTTAAGACGCTAGCAAAAGTAGCCTGGTCCGGACTAACATTTTCTCTGCGCATCTCATTGAACAGTTCCAAGCCTTCCTCATGGACCCCGTTTTGCACATATCCGGATATCATTGCAGTCCATGGAACTGCACTTCTGTCAGCTAGAGTTGTGAATATCCTTTTGGCTTCCTCAAATCTGCCACATTTGGCATACATGTCCACCAACGAATTTCCAACCTGAATTTCTGAATCAGCTGTTACTATAATCGCCTGGGAATGAATCTGCCGACCCATGTTTAAGTTCAGCGTATTTGATGCGATGCTCAACATGGTTGGAAAAGGAAATTTCTTCCTGTCATGTTTAGTTAACTGTAATTCACGAAAAAGATCAAGAGACGCTTTAAATTGCCCATCCCACACATGAGATGTGATGATTACATTGTAAGAAATACCATCCAACTCTGGCATCTCATCGAAAAGTTTCCTTGCTTCAACCGAAGACTCATTCTTTGAGTAGAAATCGAGCAATGCATTCCCCACGAACACGTTCCAAACAAAATTAGTCTTCACCACAAAACCGTGAACCTGCTGCCCAAAGGTTATGTCGTCTAAATTAATACCGGCACAAAGTACTGCTGCAAAAGTGAACTCCGAAGGCTTGTGACCCAAGTTTTGCATTTGAGCAAAAAGGTTCACAGCCTCTTCATTCAAATTATCTTTTGAGTATCCTGTTATCAATGCATTGAACGTAACATTATCTCTCTCGGGCATTTCCTTGAAGAGTCGACAAGCTAAATCCAGGCGACGCGATTTGCAGTAGGAATCAATCAAGGAATTGCAGACCATGAGGGTGGAAGCATATCCCAACTTAAGGACATGTGAATGAACTTGAACTACTTGTTCGGTGGTTCCCATGTCGCTGCATCCGGACAGGAGAGTAGCAAAAGTCACATAATCCGGCTTGGTTCCCCACCTGTGCATGTCGGCGTAAAGTTTAAATGCCTCCTGGTATCGATTAGCTTGGGAAAACCCACCTATTAGTATGGTCCACGTTACCGCTGTACGGTCAACCATGGTGTCAAGCAGCTCTCTGGCCTTGGAAAGATTGCCGGAGTTGACGTAACAGGAAATCATCATGTTTGTGGAGACGGTGTTTTTGTGAGGCATTTGGTCGAACAGTTGACGTGCTCGAGACAATTCACCTCGATTTAGGAAGTTATTGACCAGAAAATTGGACCGGCATGTGTGGGCATCGAAGCCCGTCTTGATGAGACGGGCATCAACGGAGTTTTGGGCGTTGAGGTTGGGATTAGGGAATGGTTTTGGGGAGTCGGGGACTCTTGGTCTTGGAGTTGGAGTTTTAACTTTGAGGAGCGCATTTGACGATCTAAATGTTGTCATATCGTATCGTATGCAATATATCAGCTGTTTTAACCATTTGGGTGGGCTCCTGGCAAATGTTGGCTGTGGAGGCTCCTGCTTGTTGTGCTGTTGCGGCGCTTTCGGCCGCAGCGGGTGGAGGAAGCTGTTAGGGTTTGTTTGTATGTTTCTGGTTTGGGCTTCAAACTACGTTTTGGGCTCTTGGTTACTACGAAGGTCCATCTTTTGCTCTTATAATTTAGGTATTTTGATCTTTGTTCTTTACTTCTTTTGTGTTTTAATAATAAAGTAACCCCTTTACCGAAAAGAACAAAAAAAAAAACAGCCATACAACCCAAAAGAAAAGCTTAATTGGTACTTAAAAGTGAGAAATATAACATCTACACAAAATGTCACTGAAATTTCCTCAAATAAAACAAAATGTCACTTAAATCAATTTACATGCTTCCGTTGGATAATGAATGTCTATGCAGTAAGTACTAAAAAGAATCTATAACAAACAAACATTAATTAAGCCACCATACATGCGTGTGTATCAGTATTTCCATACATCTTTCTACTTCCAAAAATCTCTACGAATGTAGCCAAAAAAATTATGAGCATTTGATCAGTGTAACGCTGGCGATGTCTTTCCCACTGCTTAAGGCAGCTTGAGATTCCTCCCATGTCATGACCACTCATCCAAGCATAACGAGAGAAGTGGAAAAAGCCGAGTTCTGTAATCCACCGGGAAGAAGACCATCTCACTGAAAATTCCACAAGTCAAGGAGAAACCGGGAATACACGGCTCGGTCTGCTCTAAACCATCCAAATTAAGTCCATAAAGAATCAAACACAGGATATTTCTTGGCTAAACATCTGATTTTAAGGAATGCCTCACGCATACAAGGTCATCCAACTTATTGCCATCCATTTTGTAAAGAGAAACACCTTCCATTTGAATATAGTGGTCCTGCGCCTCCTTCCTCAGACTCTTGAAAGGCAAGACTTCCCATTTATTGTAATTTGAAAACTTTCTTTTATCACTCATGTCTGGAGAGCCTGAGACAGGCCCAACTTTGTCAGCGTCCACGTTGCCCGACACCTTGCAACTACCAAACTGTCCCAAGTCACCAGCCTCACCCCTCTTTAATCTCAAGGCAGCTGCATGAGCTCTGCCTATCATTTCCCGACTTGGCACATCCGACCAGTCTTGCTTCCTCTTAGATCTCATGGGAGAATGGATTCGGACAACCTGACATAAAAATAGTAAAAGTTGAATCATTTGGGGATAAAAATTCAGGCATGAGCCTATAACTGCCATACATTCTAATAAATAAGAAAAGTTTATGTTCTTACGCCAAGGCACTCTAGGAGCTGGTAGTATGCCCTTCCTTGAAGTGGATTGTGCCCTTTCCTAGGTGTAGAGAAGTAACGTGTCCTACAATGAAGCACAAACTAGTCAGCCAAAGGACGACAGACAAACAATGTCACACCTGAATTGCACTGATGATAAAGGCAGGAATATAATTCCTTGCTTGCTAATAATGATGCCTGCAAATAAATAACAACAGCATATCAAGTAAAAGCCAAACGAAACAAACCATTCAGTATAGCCAGGATCAACAGTGAAACCATATATGTCAACAATGTCGCACATAGATAGTGCTAGTTCTACTGATTTCATTCCGGTTCCTTTGGCACCTCGGCGGAGCACAATACCTTGGAAAAGGTAAACTGGATTTGTAATACTCTGCAATATGTTAGGATCCAAAATGTTAGTCAAGTCTCGGAAAACGAAGTGTGTTAACTATCTACTCAGATAGAACATATATATTGGCCTCATTAGATGCGATCTTCACCTTGATCATTGCATTAAAGTCTTTGTGCGTAACACTTTTGATTATAAGTACCTCATCAGCTGCACAAGAAAGGGAAAGTTGCAAACATGGAAACATACTTCAAGTAAATTTTCTGAAGAGCGATGAAGATTTAGGATTTCACATATACAACAAACAGAAATTAACTTTGCCACACAAAAGTAAGAAATAAAAATTAAAACACACAAATTACTTAGAAGCATACCAGACCCATTTAGAATGGCAACCATGTTTCGAGCAGCACCCCTTACAACAAGGCGAAAATCCCTCTTCATACCAACATACTTGGCATATTTCTACACATATGAAGGACTAATTGAGAGTTTTATCAACTAAATCACTGCCTATTATTCCATAGGAATCTGTTGCCTATAGAAGGAGTAAAACTGAAAAATAACAATATACTTAAGAGGCTGTGTTTCCCAACTAGAACCACAGAAGAACCAATGGCTGTCTGTCATGAAAAAATCAATCCATATATTCACCGATGATAGGAAACAAACATGCTATTTTACCTCATTAACAGGAGCCTCATTGTCCCTTATAACAGCATCATGACTATCAATCTCTTTTCCAAACTCCGTCTTCAAAAGATCTCCTGAATTTCCAACAACTGCACATGTGCGAAATTGCCGAGGATGAAAGGGTGGCTTTGCTGGTAGTAACACATTAAGATGTTCCTCACAAAGTGTCTTATTGTAGCATTTCTTAGTTCCCCTACAACCAAACAAATACAGAGGTAAACAGATGGACTTGATGTTCGTAGGCATTTGCATGCTATAATCTATTGGCAGAAATCAAGCACAGGTTTGGAAGATATAGTGTGTAGACAAACGTACAATTGTGCGATCCTTTGTGGTGCATACTCCTCCCAACCTTTAGGCCGAACATCTAGATACTCCCTTGTCAATACTGTCGTCATGTTCCGGTACTGCATCCATCCTTAAAAGCATCAGTTCGAAGAATTGGCTTAAGGGGTTAATTACACTTAGACAGATGATAGAAGGGAGACAAACCTGCTCCCACAAAAGAAGTGCCTCACAAACATTGTAGGGGTATTCGAGTGCTTCAAACTTTTTAAATTGCTCATTATACTGCAATTCGAGTCTCATGTAAATAGCCATTGGAGACTAGACTAGTATCAAAATTCAAAATTCAAGATGAAATTGTGGTGACAAGGTAAAGAGTAGTCGACGGACCCAGGTGCTGTTAGTTCCTTCCGGGAACTTAAGAGTCAGATTGCAATGGTCAATAATGTGTGCAGTCAGACCAAGCCCTCTGTTTGCCTACATTTACCTTAACCTTTGTAAGAATTCATACCCAACACAAAAACACACAAAAATTACAGAAAAATGAAGAAAGAAAGGAACAAAAACAGATTTCTTGGATCAGTATAACGCAAAAATATACAAAATTGAACTGAATCGACAACTTGAATTAGTGATTTAAATGACAATATTTAAATTTAAACAATGGATTAACAGAGGCAGATCCGGTGAAAATTAAGAAACTAACCACGCATTGCTTCACAGTAGACTGAAATTCCGATAAAACCCGAACATCATGTTGGGTGTAGAGATCTAATTTCTGATTACCTGGATACATATAATTAATGATAAAGAAATTGAATTATGAGTGAAACATCGTGTTTAGTTTTGATTTAAAGGAAAAGATATGAACGTGAGTGAGCGAGGGAGGACCTGCGAATAAAGAGGATTGGATGGCGAAAAGGAGAAGAGAGAAGAAGGCGACGGAGCAAATCAGGTAGAGAATAGTGGGCCGCCGGTTGAGATTGTTGCTGCTCGACGCCGGTCTGTGACTTCTCATTGCTCTACTACTGCTCGAACGAACAATAACAGCAGCAAGTCTCTTATTCTGCTTAGCTCGAGTAGGCCACGCGGAGAGAGACTAGGAGAGTGAGACTATCGACATTCGACCCCGAGCTTCTGATTCAGGGAAGCATATACCCAGCCAAGGAAACCAGTTGAATTACCAGACAAGCAAATCAATTGATTCTTCACTCTATTGGTGTATAGTATTTTTTTTTTTTCTTTCTATTTTTCAACTTTAAAAATCAATAAAAATAGTTTCAGACCTAATAATGTTAGGATTTTATTCAAAGGTCTTACAACATTTTATTTAGCTACCATGCAAAATTTTTCATCAAACTAAAAATTGTAATTTTTTCATAAAAATTGTGAGTTATATAACCTACGTTTCAAATCGATTTTCGGAAATTTTAAGACATTTATTATAAGCCAAAACTTGAGTTTATTCTCGTCAACATTTTCCTTAGCTCCCTACAAAAAATTTCCCAAAACTAAAAATTTCAATTTTTTCAAAAAAATCTTTGAACTATATAACCTACATTTTTTTGTGAAAAAATGCAAATTTTTTATTTTAGCCAAATATTTTTCGTGAGTATTAAGGAAAATATTATATGGCATTTGCAATCGATTTTACGGTTTTTTGAGCAATAAAAGTATATTTAGTAGAATATTTGAGCCAAAAACTAAAAAAATAAGTAAAAGATATAGTAGTGAGGACCAAAACAATGTCAAAATGGGATTCGCCTCATTCTACATGCACATAGTCCGTCTCGTTTTGTATGCCAAAAGCCAACCCCATTTTTGTGAGTGGAGCTTGCCTCGTTTTTGAAACCACCAAGCATGACTTATGGAAATATTTTGCGTGGGAGTTAAGGAAAATGTTGCAAGACCTTTGGATGTGATCATAACATTTATTAGGACCCGAAACTATTTTTTATTGATTTTTAAACTTGAAAAATAGAAAAAGTAATCTAAACTAGTAGTGGGGCCATCAAAGAGATTTGTAGGTTTAGAAAATCTTGGGAATGTCCTAAGTTAAATTTATTAAACGTGTGGTGTGACTATAATTACTCAAATTTTGGGTTACACTGAATCTTGTAAGAATCCTCAAAAATCATTGGAAAACATGGGTTATAACTCATAGTTGTTGTGAAAAAGTTGAAATTTTTAGTCTTGGGTAATACTTTGTGTATGAGTTAATGAAAATGCCCCAAGACCTTTGGAAGTGATCCTACTGTTTACTATGTCTCAGAACTATTTTTTATTCATTTTTTAAGTTTTTAAAGTAAAAAAAATAAAATAAATATATAAACTAATAGCGAGCCCAAAGAGATATTGTGACATCTCACATCGGCCATGGGAGTGATCCTTAAATGTATATTTACATCTCTACCTAGCACGAGGCCTTTTGGGAGCTCACTGGTTTTGGGTTTCGTATGAACTCCGAAGTTAAGCGAGAAGGGGCTAGAGCAATCCCATGATGGGTGACCCACTGGAAAGTTGCTCGTGAGTTCCCAAAAACAAAACCGTGAGGGAATGGTAAGCCCAAAATGGACAATATCGTGCTACGGTGGTGGAGCGGGCCCGGGAAGTGATCCGTCCCAGGCCGGGATGTGACCATTGGTATCAGAGCCTAACCTTGGTCGCGTGTGTGCTGACGAGGACGTCGGGCCCTTAAGGGGGGTGGATTGTGACATCCCACATCGCCCAGGGGAGTGATCATTAAATGTATATTCTCATCTCTACCTAGCACGAGGCCTTTTGGGAGCTCACTGGCTTCGGGTTCCGTAGGAACTCCGAAGTTAAGCGAGAAGGGGCTAGAGCAATCCCATGATGGGTGACCCACTGAGAAGTTGCTCGTGAGTTCCCAAAAACAAAACGGTGAGGGAATGGTAAGTCCAAAACGGACAATATCGTGCTACGGTGGTGGAGCGGGCCCGGGAAATGATCCGTCCCGGGCCGGGATGTGACAGATTTATAGGTGTCAAAAATCTTTGGAATGTTCTACATTAATACTAGAATGACTCAAATTAAGGCTTATAATGAATCTTGTAAAAGTTCCCAAAATCGATTAGAAAACGTGGGTTATAACTCACAGTTTTTGTGAAAAAATTGAAATTTTTAGTTTTAGGAAATATTTTGTATCGGAGTTAAGGAAAATATTGCAAGACATGTGGACGTGATCCTACAATTTATTAGATCCCGAAACTATTTTTATTGATTTTTAAATTTGAAAAATAGAAAAATAATATAAACTAATAGCGAGGCCCCCAAAGAGATTTGTAGGTGTCGAAAATCATTGGAATGTCCTAAATTAAATTTAGAAAATAAGTGGTGCGACTAGAGTGACTCAAAATTTTGCTTATAAAGAATCTTATAAAAGTTCTCAAAATCGATAGGAAAACGTGTGTTATACCTCACAGTTTTTGTGAAAAAAAGTTCAAATTTTTAGTTTTATGAAATATTTTGCTTGGAAATTAACGAAAATGTTGCAACTATTTTTCATTGATTTTTAAAATTGAAAAAGAGAAAAATTAATGAAAACAAATAGCGGGGCCCGAAAGAGAATAGTAGGTGTTTGAAATCTTGGGAATGTACTAAATTAATTTTAAGAAACATGCCGTGCAAGTAGAAGACTCTAACTTTGGCTTATAACGAATGTTGTAAAAGTTTTCAAAAATGATTGGAAAATTGTGGGTTATATATAACTCAAAGTTTTTGAGAAAAAAAATAAAATTTTTTGCATTAGGAAATATTTTCCGTCAAAGTTGAGCAAAATATTGCAAGACCTTTGGACGTGATTCTACCGCTTATTAGGTTCCGAACTATTTTTTATTAATTCTTAAAGTTAAAAAAATAGAAAAATAATATAAATTAAAAGCGAGGCCCCCAAAGAGATTTGTAGGTGTCAAAAAATTTTGGAATGCCCTAAATTAAATTTAGAAAACAAGTTGTGCGACTAGAATGACACAATTTTTGGTTTATAACGACTGTTATAAAAGTTCTCAAAATCGATTGGAAAACGTGGGCTATATAACTCACACATTTTGGGAAAAAAATTAAATTTTTAGTTTTTAGAAATATTTTGCATGGGAATTAACGAAAATGATGCAAGACCTTTGGATGTGATTTTATCCATTATTGGGTCCAGAAACTATTTTTCATTGATTTTTAAAGTTGAAAAATAAAAAAATAATGAAATTTAATAGTGGGGCCCCTAAAGAGAATTGTAGGTGTCCAGAATCTTGGGAATGTCCTAAACTAATTTTAGGAAACTTGTGGTGCCACAACTTTTGTGAAAAAATTGAAATTTTAGCTTTAGGAAATATTTTGAGTGGGAGTTGAACAAAATATTGCAAGATCTTTGAACGTGATCTTACTGCTTATTAGGTTTCAAAACTATTTATTATTGATTTATAAAGTTGAAAAATAGAAAAATAGTATAAACTAAAAGCGAGGCCTTCAAAGGGATTTGTAGGCAACAAATTTCTTTGGAATGTCCAAAATTAAATTTAGAAAACAAGTTGTGTGACTAGAATGACTCAAATTTTGGCTTATAATGAATCTTGTAAAAGTTCTTAAAATCGATTGGAAAATGTGGGTTATAAGTTTAACTCACAGTTTTTGTGAAAAAATTCTGCAATGTCATTGGATGTGAAATATTTTTGCGTGGGAATTAACGAAAATGCTACAAGGTCATTGGATGTGATTTTATCCTTTATTAGGCCATGAAATTATTTTTCATTGATTTTTAAAGTTGAAAAATTGAAAAAAATAATGAAATCTAATAACGGGGCCCCCAACGAGAATTGTAGGTGTCCAAAATCTTGGGAATGTCGTAAACTAATTTTAGGAAACATGTGGTGCCAATAGAATGACTCTAACATTGGCTTATAACGAATGTTGTAAAAGTTTTCAAAATCAATTGGAAAACTACGGGTCATTATAACTCATAGTTTTTGTGAAAAAAATTGAAATTTTAGCTGTAGGAAATATTTTGAGTGGGAGTTGAGCAAAATATTGCAAGACCTTTAGACATGATCTTACCGCTTATTAGGTTCTGAAACTATTTTTTATTGATTTTTAAAGTTGAAAAATAGAAAAATAGTATAAACTAAAAGCAAGGCATTCAAAGGGATTTGTAGGTGTCAAAATTCTTTGGAATGTCCAAAATTAAATTTAGCAAAACATGTTGTGCGACAATAATGACTCAAATTTTGGTTATAATGAATCTTGTAAAAGTTCTCAAAATCGATTGGAAAACGTCGGTTATAACTCACAGTTTCTGTGAAAAAATTCAAATTTTTAGTTTTTGAAATTATTTTGCATGGGAATTAACGAAAATGCTGCAAAACCTTTAGATGCGATTTTATCCTTTATTAGGTCCTAGAACTATTTTTCATTGATTTTTAAAGTTGATAAATAGAAAAAATAATGAAATCTAATACCGGGGCCCCCAACGAGAATTGTAGGTGCCCGAAATTTCCTAAACTAATTTTAGGAAACATGTGGTGTCAGTAGAATGACTCCAACAATTGCTTATAACGAATGTTGTAAAAGTTTTCAAAATCGATTGGAAAACTGTGGGTTATAACTCGCAGTTATTGTAAAAAAATTGAAATTTTAGCTTTAGGACATATTTTGAGTGGGAGTTGAGCAAAATATTGCAAGACCTTTGGACATGATCTTACTGCTTATTATGTTCTGAAACTATTTATTATTGATTTTTAAAGTTGAAAAATAGAAAAATAGCATAAACTAAAAGTGAGGCCTTCAAAGGGATATGTAGGTGTCAAAATTCTTTGGAATGTCCGAAATTAAATTTAGAAAACATGTTGTCCGACAAGAATGACTCAAATTTTGGCTTATAATGAATCTTGTAAATGTTCTCAAAATCGATTGGAAAACGTGGGTTATACTCACAGTTATTGTCAAAAAATTTAAACTTTTACTTTTTGGAAATATTTTGCGTGGGAATTAACGAAAATGCTGCAAGACCTTTGATGTGATTTTATCCTTTATTAGGTCATGAAACTATTTTTCATTGATTTTTGAAGTTGAAAATTTGAAAAAATAATGAAATCTAATAGCGGGGCCACCAACGAGAATTGCAGGTGTTCGAAATCTTGGGAATGTCCTAAACTAATTTTAGGGCCAGTAGAATGACCCCAACAATTGCTTATAACGAATGCTGTAAAAGTTTCCAAAATCGATTGGAAAACTGTTGGTTATAACTCACAGTTTTTGTGAAAAAATTGAAATTTTAGCTTTAGGAAATATTTTGAGTGGGAGTTGAGCAAAATATTGTAAGACCTTTGGACGTGACCTTATTGCTTATTAGGCTCCGAAACTATTTATTAGTGATTTTTAAAGTTGAAAAATTGAAAAATAGTATAAACTAAAAGCGAGGCCTTCAAAGGGATTTATAGGTGTCAAAATTCTTTGGAATGTCTGAAATTAAATTTAGAAAACATGTTGTGCGACTAGAATGACTCAAATTTTAGCTTATAATGAATCTTGTAAAAGTTCTCAAAATCGATTGGAAAATGTGAGTTATAACTCACAGTTTTTGTGAAAAAATTTAAATTTTTAGTTTTTTTAAATATTGTGTAGGAATTAACGAAAATGCTGCAAGACCTTTGATGTGATGTTATCCTTTATTAGGTCATGAAACTGTTTTTCATTCATTTTTAAAGTTGAAATTTTGAAAAAATAATGAAATCTAATAGCGGGGCCCCCAACAAGAATTGTAGGTGTCCGAAATATTGGGAATGTCCCAAACTAATTTTAGGAAACATGTGGTGGCAGTAGAATGACTCTAACATTGGCTTATAACGAATGTTGTAAAAGTTTTCAAAATCGATTGGAAAACTGTGGGTTATTTTATCTCACAGTTTTTGTGAAAAAATTTGAAATTTTAGCTTTAGAAAATATTTTGAGTGGGAGTTGAGCAAAATATTGCAAGACCTTTGGACGTGATCTTACCGCTTATTAGGTTCCAAAACTATTATTTATTTATTTTTAAAGTTGAAAAATAGAAATATAATATAAACTTAAAGCGAGGCCTTCAAAGGGATTTGCAAGTGTCAAAAATCTTTGGAATGTCCAAAATTAAATTTAGAAAACATGTTGTGCGACTAGAATGACTCAAATTTTGGATTATAATGAATCTTGTAAAAGTGCTCCAAATCGATTGGAAAATGTGGGTTATAACTCACAGTTTATGCGAAAAAATTCGAACTTTTAGTTTTTGAAAATACTTTGTGTGTGAATTAACAAAAATGCTGCAAGACCTTTGGATGTGATTTTATCCTTTATTTGGTCCTGAAACTATTTTTCATTGATCTTTAAAGTTGAAAAATAGAAAAAAATAATGAAATCTAAAAGCGGGGCCCCAACAAGAGTTGCAGGTGTCCAAAATTTTGGGAATGTCCTAAACGAATTTTAGGAAACATGTGGTGCCAGTAGAATGACTCCAACAATTGCTTATAACAAATGTTGTAAAGTTTTCAAAATCAATTGGAAAACTGTGGGTTATAACTTACAGTTTTTGTGAAAAAAATTGAAATTTTAGCTTTAGGAAATATTTTGAGTGGGAGTTGAGCAAAATATTGAAAGACTTTTGGACGTGATCTTACCGTTATTAGGGTTCGAAACTATTTATTATTGATTTTTAAAGTTGAAAAATAGAAAAATAGTATAAACTAAAAGCGTGGTCTTCAAACGGACTTCTAGGTGCCAAAAATCTTTGGAATGTCCAAAATTAAATTTAGAAAACATGTTGTGCAACTAGAATGCCTCAATTTTTTACTTATAATGAATCTTGTAAAAGTTATCAAAATCGATTGAAAAACGTGGGTTAATAACTCACAGTTTTTGTGAAAAGATTCAAATTTTTAGTTTTTGAAAATATTTTGCGTGGGAATTAACAAAAGTGCAAGACCTTTGGATGTGATTTTATCCTTTATTAGGTCCTGAAACTATTTTTCATTGATTTTAAAGTTGAAAATTAGAAAATATAATGAAATCTAATAGTGGGGCCCCCACCACATCCCAGGCTCAACTCCACCGTAGCACAATATTATCCACTTTGGGCCCCTAAGGGGGGTAGATTGTAACATCCCACATCGCCTAGGGGAGTGAATCCTATAAGCCTTAAATGTATATTCCTATATCTACCTAGCACGAAGCCTTTTGGGAGCTCACTGGCTTCGGATTCCATGGGAACTCCGAAGTTAAGCGAGTAGCGCGCGAGAGCACTCCCATGATGGGTGACCCACTAGGAAGTTCTCGTGTGAGTTCCCAGAAACAAAACCATGAGGGAAAAATTGTCACATCCCTGCCCGGGCCCCCATCACATTCCAGGCTCAACTCCACCGTAGCATGATATTGTCTGTTTTGGGCTCCAACCACGCCCTCACGGTTTTGTTTCTAGGAACTCAGATGAGAACTTTCCAGTGGGTCACCCATCATGGGAGTGCTCTCGTGCGCCACTCGCTTAACTTCGGAGTTCCCATGGAATCCGAAGCCAGTGAGCTCCCAAAAGGCCTCTTGCTAGGTAGAGATGAAAATATACATTTAAAGCTTACATGATCCACTCCCCTGGACAATATGGGATGTTACACCCCAACGAGAATTGTAGGTGTCCGAAATTTTGGGAATATTCTAAACAAATTTTAGGAAACATGTGGTGCCAGTAGAATGACTCTAACATGGGCTTATAACAAATGTTGTAAAAGTTTTCAAAATCGATTGGAAAAGTGTGGGTTATATAACTCACAATTTTTGTGAAAAAAATTGAAATTTTAGCTTTAGGAAATATTTTTCGTCGGAGTTAAGCAAAATATTGCAAGACCTTTGGACATGATCTTACTGCTTATTAGGTTCCGAAACTATTTTTTATTGATTTTTAAAGTTGAAAAATAGAAAAATAATGTAAACTAAAAGTGAAGCCTTCAAAGAGATTTGTAGTTGTCAAAAATCTTTCGAATGTCCAAAATTAAATTTAGAAAACATGTTGTACGACTAGAATGACTCAAATTTTGGCTTATAATGAATCTTGTAAAAGTTCTCCAAATCGATTGGAAAACGTGGGTTATAAACTCACAGTTTTTGTAAAAAAATTCAAATTTTTAGTTTTTGAAAATATTTTGCGTGGGAATTAACGAGAATGCTGCAAGGCCTTTGGATGTGATTTTATCCTTTATTAGGTCCTAAAACTATTTTTCATTGATTTTTAAAGTTGAAAAATAGAAAAAATAATGAAAGCTAATAGCGGGGCCCCAACGAGAATTGTAGGTGTCCAAAATCTTGGGAATGTCCTAAACTAATTTTCGGAAACATGTGGTGCCAATAGAATGATTCTAACAATTGTTTATAATGAATGTTGTAAAAGTTTTCAAAATCGATTGGAAAATTGTGGGTTATAACTCACAATTTTTGTGAAAAAATTAAATTTTAGCTTTAGGAAATATTTTGCATGGGAGTTGAGCAAAATATTGCAAGACTTTTGGACATGATCTTACCGCTTATTAGGTTCCGAAACTATTTTTTTATTGATTTTTCAAGTTGAAAAATAGAAAAATAGTATAAACTAAAACCGAGCCCTTCAAAGGGATTTGTAGGTGTCAAAAATCTTTGGAATGTCCAAAATTAAATTTAGAAAACATGTTGTGCGACTAGAATGACTCAAATTTTGGCTTATAATGAATCTCGTAAAAGTTTTCACAATCGATTGGAAAATGTGGGTTATAACTCACAGTTTTTGTGAAAAAATTCAAATTTTTAGTTTTTGAAAATATTTTGCGTGGGAATTAACGAAAATGCTGCAAGACCTTTGGATGTGATTTTATCCTTTATTAGGTCCTAAAACTATTTTTCATTGATTTTTAAAGTTGAAAAATAGAAAAAATAATGAAATCTAATAACGGGGCCCCCAACGAGAATTGTAGGTGTCCGAAATGTTGGGATTGTTCTAAACTAATTTTTGGAAACATGTGGTGCTAGTAGAATGACTTTAACTATGGCTTATAACGAATGTTGTAAAGGTTTTCAAAATCGATTGGAAAATGGCGGGTTATATAACTCATAGCTTTTGTAAAAAAATTGAAATTTTAGCTTTAGGAAATATTTTGTTTTGGAGTTGAGCAAAATATTGCAAGACCTTTGGACGTGATCTTACCGCTTATTGGGTTCCGAAATTGTTTTTTATTGATTTTTAAACTTGAAAAATAGAAAAATAATATAGACTAAAAGCGAGGCATTCAAAGAGATTTGTAGGTGTCAAAAATCTTTGGAATGTCCAAAATTAAATTTAGAAAACATGTGCGACTAGAATGACTCAAATTTTGGATTATAATGAATCTTGTAAAAGTTCTCCAAATCGATTGGAAAATGTGGGTTATAACTCACAGTTTTTGTGAAAAAATTCAAATTTTTAGTTTTCAAAATTATTTTGCGTTGGAATTAATGAAAATGTTGCAAGACCTTTGGATGTGATTTTATCCTTTATTAGGTCCTGAAACTATTTTTCATTGATTTTTAAAGTTGAAAAATAGAAAAAATAATGAAATCTAATAGCGAGGCCCCTAACGAGAATTGTAGGTGTCTGAAATCTTGGGAATGTCCAGGAAACATGTGGTGCCAGTAGAATGACTCTAACATTGGCTTATAACAAATGTTGTAAAAGTTTTCAAAATTGATTGGAAAACTATTTTTTATTGGTTTTTAAAGTTGAAAAATAGAAAAATAATATAAACTAAAATCGAGGCCTCCAAAGGGATTTGTAGGTGTCAAAAATTTTTGGAATGTCCTAAATTAAATTTATAAAACATGTTGTGTAGCTAGAATGACTCAAATTTTGGCTTATAATGAATCTTGTAAAAGTTCCAAAATCGATTGAAAAACGTGGGTTATAACTCACAGTTTTTGTGAAAAAATTCAAATTTTTAGTTTTTGAAAATATTTTGCGTGGGCATTAATGAAAATGATGCAAAACCTTTGGATGAGATTTTATCCTTTATTAGGTCCTGAAACTATTTTTCATCGATTTTTAAAGTTGAAAAATAGAAAAAATAATGAAATCTAATAGTTGGGCCCCCAACGAGAATTGTAGGTGTCTGAAATCTTTGGAATGTTGTGACAGCCCATTCCGAAAAATTTTAAAACGTACGCGTGAAAAGACGATTTTGCCCCTAGTGTGAATTTTCGTTGTGTGGTTGTTTTTGAGATTGGTGTGGCTGGTTGTGGACCACACACAATTCCACACACTCACCCTCACCATTTTCTGCCCTGCACCCCCTGTCCCGAGCCCTTTCTCTCCCATTTTCCCCTTCCATGTGTACGGACACACTCCAAAACCCTTGTAATCTTCACAGATCGAAGAAACAAAGTACATATCCATGCTCGTGAGGTCCGTAGAAGTTTAACCATACCCATTTCAGGTAAGGATACCTTTGTTTTCACGTCGAACTAGGGATACCCGATTTTTGGCACTGTTCATGCACACGTAAATTCTTATGTTTTTGGAAATTTCAAGCTTGTAGGAAGCTTGGTGAGGTCCTTAGGAGGCTCGGGGTGGTTCGTTTGAAGGTTTTGGACGTCGGGATCGTGAGTTTTGAGGTTGGCCGGAGTTGGGGGTATTTTCCTGGCGAGATTTCGTGGATTTTAGCACTTGAAGGTGGTATGATTTTGTTCCTCTCGTTGTAAGCTTCAATTTGGTACCAATTTTGTGGAATTTGGTTGAAAAACGAAGAAGATAGGACGATTTAAAGATTTCCCGATTTTCCGGCGTCGGAGCCTCCCCGGAGAAGACGACGGAATATTCCTAACGGCGTTGACGAAATCCGTTAAAGTTAACGGAATATTCCTGACGGCGTTAACTGACGCCGTCAGCGTGCCAAGCACGTGCCTGCGCGTGGCCGACGCGTGTGGCCGTGCCTTGGCCGGCGCGTGGGAGCGCGTGCGACGGTGAAATTTTTTTCTAAAAATATGGGGATGTTCCTGAGGTTGAGTAGATCGCGTTGGTGTATATTACACCCCATTTGAGCATTGTATGAGAAGTTATTTCTTAAGGTTGGTTATGTGCTTTAAAATTAACGTTTTTATAGTTGTTTCGCATATAGGTGATACCTACCCCGAGGACGAGCGTGGTCACTCGAGGCAAGGGGGTTACGACCCTTCCACATACCAGTGAGTGGGCTTTTGGTTTTCCGTATATACCTATATACTTATACTTTTCCCAGAAATTGATTTAGAATGTTTATTCGTTTATATGCCATGCCTATAGTTTGCCGTTTGTTTATGCATTGTTAATTGTATGTATATATATATATATATATATATATATATATATATATATATATATATATGTTTGGTGCTGCGGACGCACAGGTAAGTGCCAGGTGAGTTGTGATTTATGTTTACATTCAGTAGTGATTTGAGATGCATAGAGAGCTCATAACCTGCACCCCCGGTGTAGTGTTCCCGCCCAGAGTTGGGTACAGTCCTTCATGTGATGTTCACCTCCCGCACCACACGCTCATCTTGGATCCAAGTTAGGTGCACAGTCTTATCGTACAGACCACTTTAGGTGGTTCCGACTCGTAGGTGACCCACGATTATTCGCCCAGCCTTCACGTGATCGTAGCACTTGAGCGTACTTATATTACACCCAGGCTTGTCGTACATACCACTTTAGGTGGTTCCGACTCGTGTGCAGGTCTAGCTAGTGAGATGGAGATTTAAGCTCTAGATTCAGCCGTACAGGTCACGTTAGGTGACTCCGGCTGACAGATTATATGACATTGATGCGATATTACCTTAGCACTTGCATTTTACTTCGAGGTTTTGGCATATAATATTTCTGAGCATGACTTATATATATACATATATTCTATTTTCTGGGAAGTATACAGGTTTTACGGCGAGGGGTTAGAACTTATTTATTAAATGGTTTTCGAAAAGCTTTGTTTTTGTCCACTCACGCTTTTGTTTTGCGCCCCTCCAGGTTCTAGTTGGCTAGCACGTTTGGTGGCTTCCCTGAGGATTTCCCCGGCATATCTGACAGACCACCACCAGTGTAGGGATCACCTTCGGGTGTGCTCTTGTTGTGTCGTTTTCTCCCGGACTGCATTAGGCTTTCATGCTCTGAATTTAGTGTTCACACTTACGCTTGCACTTGTTCGTTATTACCTTGTGTAAAGCTAGTTTTTATTTATTCGTACTATTTATATTATTATTTTATTAGCTTCCGCACTGTGCACATGGTTACGTCACTTCCACGTGACGACCAGCATGCCCTGATCTCGATCGGGGTGTGTCAAATGTCCTAAACTAATTTTAGGAAACATGTGGTGCCAGTAGAATGACTCCAACAATTGCTTATAATGAATGTTGTAAAAGTTGTCAAAATCGATTGGAAAACTGTGGGTTATAACTCACAGTTTTTGTAAAAAAATTGAAATTTTAGCTTTAGGAAATATTTTGAGTGGGAGTTGAGCAAAATATTGCAAGACCTTTGGATGTGATCTTACCACTTATTAGGTTCCGAAACTATTTTTTATTGATTTTTAAAGTTGAAAAATAGAAAAATATTGTAAACTAAAAGCGAGGCCTCCAAAGGGATTTGTAAATGTAAAAAACTCTTGGAATGTCCTAAATTAAATTTATAAAACATGTTGTGCAACTAGAATGACTCAAATTTTGGCTTATAATGAATCTTGTAAAAGTTCTCAAAATTAATTGAAAAATGTGGGTTATAACTCACAGTTTTTGTGAAAAAATTCAAATTTTTAGTTTTTAAAAATATTTTGCGTGGGAATTAACGAGAATGCTGCAAGACCTTTGGATGTGATTTTATCCTTTCTTAGATCCCGAAACTATTTTTCACTGATTTTTAAAATTGAAAAATAGAAAAAATAATGAAATCTAATAGCGGGGTCCCCCTAAGAGAATTGTAGGTGTCCGAAATCTTGGGAATGTCCTAAACTAATTTTAGGAAACTTGTGGTGCCAATAGAATGACCCTAACTTTGGCGTATAACGAATGTTGTAAAAGTTTCCAAAATCAATTGGAAAATTGTGGGTTCTGACTCATAGTTTTTGTGAAAAAATTGAAATTTTACCTTTAGGAAATATTTTGCGTCGGAGTTGAGCAAAATATTGCAGACCTTTGGATGTGATCCTACCATTTATTATGTCCCGAAACTATTTTTTATTGGTTTTTAAAGTTGATAAATAGAAAAATAATATACACTAAAATTAATTTAGGACATCCATTGTCGTTGCACTGCATGCTTTCTAAAATTAATTTAGGACATCCTAAATATTTTTGGCACATAAATTGTGTTTGGGAGGCGAATCACTCCAAACGCAACGTGTTTATTTTGTAATGAAGAGGAAGAAACCATGGAACGTATTCTGAGAGATTGCCCCACGGCTGCCGCCGTGTGGTATTGGAGTCCGTTGGATCTCAAAGTACATGAAGGTCGTCATGGGGCGTGGCAAGATTGGTTGGCGAGCCTGGGCGCATTCATTGGCAAAGGAAAGCTTTGATTTAGTTCTTGCGCTTGTCTGGAGTATTTGGAAGGAAAGAAAAGCTTTCCTTTGGAATGTGAAGGCCACGCCGCCCATGGAGATTCAGTGCAAGAATATGGCTTGGTTGCAGAGTGCAAGAAATGGCATGGGAAGTCAAAGTCCAAAAACACTTATACGGTGCAGAAGTGGAAGAAACAGGAGATTGGTTGGCTCAAATGTAATTTTGGTGGGGCTTGGGATGAGACTGGAGGCGTTGGAGGGGTGGGAGTCGTCATTAGGGATCATTTGGTTAATTTCGTGGCTGCAATGGCTGTGAAAAAGTATGGAGTGGGTTCACCTCTGCATGCCGAGATGGAAGCAGCAAGGGCTGCGGTTCTGTTTGCTCAGACGGGACTTAGGAGGCAAATATGCTTGATTTTGAGGGAGATGCAAGCTTGGTTCTAGCGGCTTTAAATTTAGGGGAAGCAGCGGACTCTTCTCTGGGGCATGCGATAAATGATGCTCGACACTTCGTCCGTTCTTTCTCACGTATCAGACTTTCAGACGTCCGATGGGAAGCCAACAAGGTGGCACATGGATTGGCGAGGAGTGGTTTGGCTTTAGAACAAGTAACATGGTTTGAGGAACCCCATGTAATCATTGATCTTTTATTTGAGGATAGTAATTTTATGTAACGTTAGTATTGGACACTCTTTTTCCCTTCGTGAGGTTGAAATTCCCAACAATGTTTTCATTGATACTCGTTGTTGTGCATCCTATCCACTTTTATGTACGTTTATTCGCTCTTACTCATAAACGGATATCGTACTTCTCAAAAAATATATGCATATATATAGTTGGGAGACACCTATGTACTTTTTTTTTCTATTTTTCAACTTTAAAAATCAATTAATTAAAAATTCTAGCGGTTCCAATTTGTAAAACATTGGCGACATTTTTGCATCCCTTGCATGCGCATTTAGAAAAAAGAAAAATATAAGAAGCGCTTTGAAACAAGTCTTACAATTTATTCAGCCTCTCTAGCATGGGTTTCTCAGGATGAAAAACAGAATAGCTAGAAAAAGAAACAAAAGCAAAGAAAAGAGGGTAAGGATTTCAGAAATGGTTCTTGTTTTTCCATCTACCCCATTATACATAATGGTCATACATTCACCGACTTTCGTGTCATCAAAGGTTTATGATACAAGACGACACCATCATGGTACTCGAGGTTTTGACAAGTCATCAGTAGCGTCGACCACCAGCTGTTGACAAAAGGACTCGACTCTGTTTCCTTCCCTTCTTTCCCGAATCATTTATCTTGGGCGGGTCCATATTTTCGCCAGGCTTAGCTCTGGAGATTACATTAGCAAATGACGTAACACCCGCATTCTGGGTACCTGCTGCCAAAGAAAAAAATGAAACAAGGTTGAGCAACTACAAACTCTCGAGATACAACATACTATTATCTTAGTATGACCCTGATCAAATATCCCTCAGCTACAAGAGATTTGATTGCATACACATTATCTCAAGCACAAAAAGCAACCTGTATAACAAGATTCTGATAAATACCATTTGTCTTGGGAGAGACTCTCCCTGCATCATCGCCATTCAGAGAATTGGTTCCTTCTAGTTTCAGGGCTGGAGAATCATGCGCAGCAGCAAAACCAAGCCTTGTGACACTTGAGAAGAGCTTCCTTTCCCCAACAACAGGAGAGCTTGAAGATGTCGCTGTAGAACTTCCCAAAGCTGAACACAGGAAGCATACGAACAAAATAAACCATTAAAGGATATTTAACATAAGACCGCAGTATGTACAAATATGTATCTGCAAACTTCAACAAGAAAGAGTAATAATTAATCTAACAGCTTAGAGCACCCATGTATGCCTCACCATACTCCAAATTTGTTTTTCCTTATTTGAACAATAAATTTATTCCAAATCAACCCAATGCTACTACTTGAGCTGACTAAATATACCTACAGAGGGTCATGCGTCTAAAGATATACAACATATACGAGGAACACTATATTACCCTCGAAGTCATCCATGGAGAATGTAGGGGATCCATCATGAAAGGACTGTCCATAACCTGCTACTATGGGGATGGGATATGCCACGGTAGATTCAGCCTTCATTTTCTCCCTTTGCTCCTATAAATAGGAACAGCATATAATTTTACAGCATGAACAAACTACTGTTATTTTTACAGTCTATAATGAAGAAGCAATTAATAATACCTTCCTAGCAAGTTGTTTCCTCTGCTTTTCACGCTTCTTTATGTCTTCCATAAAGGGAGACAAGGCATCAGGAGACAATAACTCACTCAGATCAATCTCACAAAACTGAAATTTGAATGAATTATGATGAGACACTATACACAGCCTGCAACAATAATGCTCTTATAGTGTGACCTCACACAGATCATGCATCAAAGGTACCTGGAGTATTGTTGTTAAAGAAAAATGACTCAAGTAGCGGTAGCGCCTCCTCATAGCTTCTGTCTGAGTCACTGTCTCCAATTGCAAAATTTTTCCACTTATCCTGCAATAACGAATTAGACCCATTTTCACATTTCAGTTGATATAAGAAGACCCCATAGTTAATAAAAGGGCACTCCCCATCCCCCTCCCCCTCCCCTCTTTTAATGCCGCGCTTGCAAATACCATACCTAAATTTTCAGACAAGTACAACGGTAAAGAATATGCATCCTATAGAAGAAAGAATAAAGGGGGGCTTTGCCATTGATTTTGCATAGTCTATGCATACAGCAGAAACAATCAGCAAGCTTTTGACGATACCTGTGTGGTAGCATATCATGGCTCCCATAATGGTGTAGCAGGCATTTCATGTTCAATGGATGAAGAATGATGTGCTGACCATCAGCTGCCTGATATAGAGACATAAAATATTAATAGCAAAACCACATTGAAATCTCTCCTCAATCTAAAGGTTCAAAGACAAAAAGAAGCAAATGACCGACTAACACACCAAATACAAACCAGTAGGAATATAAATGAAAGCAATTTTAAAAAGTCAAGCAACTGTCGCAAACAAGACAAAGATAGTTGCAACTATGCACAGCAATGAGCAGTTTAGTAAAATGTCAGATTACTTCCCCAAAAAACAACCGAAGAAAATAATTGCAATAAGAAAAATGGGAAACATGATATCTATTTATCAGTCACCTGGTAGAAATTGTATGATTCCTTCTCCTTTACAATTCCACAGTCATGTAAGTCCCCTCGAGCACTCTTGCTTTCATCATATGAAGAAGACAAAACATTTTCATGGCCTTCCAATGATTCAGCTGCATCCACAGAGTTGTCAGAACAAGTCCCATCATCCGACTTCTCCAGAGATAAATTGTCTGAACGCTTATTACGGTCATAGACTTCATTGGATGGATTTGCATGTCCAAATGTAGATGCTTCAGTGTTACCATTCACAGAATTTTCAGTTGACAAGATAGAACCACTATTATGATCATTATATATACAAGATTTATTACTGTCGCTAGCCCGGTGCTCGTTCCAATATTTCTTCCTCTGTTCTAATTGTTCCATTGCAGCACATACATATGGAAGCTTCTCTATGTCATCAACAAGCCCCGACTCTGCCCTGACCAACCAACCATCTAACTCTGATATCGCTTTTCTGACTGCAAGATCTACATCTGATGTAAATGTAAACTTTGAAAAGGGATCATAGCTTTCATCATCACAACCTCCAACGGCATCTTTCTCTTGTCTACTTTTATGGGATAAAGTAAATGAGTCCTTTTGTCGACTAAGAAGCATAAACTCTATTGTATCACCAACACAATACTGCTTGACATTCTCCACGAATAGAGTGTACAAATCCTTAGGTGATATCATCACAAAACACAACGGGCATCTTTTCCAGCAGTCTCCTTTATGATCCTGCTTCCCCATCAGCAAGTATTGCAGAATACATGGGAAACAGAAGATATGTCCACATGAGGTTATCTGCGGACAAAGAGGATATTCCAGACAAATGGGACATTGAACCACAGTTGGGGTGGAATATCTCACGCAAATGATGTCCTCCCATTGTAACATCTTGTCTGGATCCATCGATTCAGCTGAGTAGTTTCCTGAATCTAACACCACAAATTTGTAGTTAGCCTGAAGAAATAAATCTTTATTGTAAGGCTTCCTCTTTTGCTGCCTTCTTGGAGGAGGAGGAGGAGGAGCTCTACGCTGAGGACGAGCTATGGGGTCATAATAAAAATTCAACAAGTGGTTGCCATTCATTAGCTGGGCTTTCCTTCCTGTTTGATGAGTGGAGTTTCCATGAGAAGCAGCAGATCCGATACTTTGTTCAGTTGAACCAGAACCAAAGGTTCCTGATCTTTTCCCTCTAGACCAGGGCGATCCAACCCCTCGTCCACCTCCACCAGAGTGACACTGTGAATGTGTATTGTGGTGGTTATTAGGTAAAGTCTTGTTACCCCCGGGCATCCCTAACTCATTCACCTAGATAAAGGACAAGGAATGACCAAAGATTGAAAGTCATTACTCAATGGCTCTCTTAGATCATACAAGCGTGGGTGCTGCAGAAAAAACGAAGGGTTCAAAACATGAAGTCAATATACCTGCTGGGAAGATCCACCAGAATCTTCTGCAGCTGGTGCCGGTGGTGATAGGCCTGCAGACGAATAATTTAAACAACATTCTATTTCAAATAGTAAAAATCAAACACCTTCGAGCAGAGGGAAGATCAATAATTGACTCCAAACTGCTGCACTCATCCAAAAAAAGATTGATTCTTCCAATTTGCTCAAATTCTAGGGTTTTAATTTTCTAAGAAACAAAGCAACGGGATAAGAAACAGATTGAAGAAGTTGAAAATCAGATACCTCCAGTAGCGGAGGAGCTAGATTGAGAGTCGGAGATCCGAAGCGAACCAAATGTGAGAATTTGGCGGGAGGGATCCGGCGGAGACAGCGACTGGGGCTGAGATTGAGAAAGGGAAAGGTGACGGTGGCGGTGGCGGTGTCCATGTTGGGAGTTAGGGTTTACAGAGGGAGCTGAAGAGGCAGATGACGATATAGATCCTTGGTCTTGGTTGGGCAAGATGGACATGAAAATTCTTCCAAAAACACTTTGTTCTTCTTCTCGCTAATCGGCTCGCAAGTCACGCATTTGCCCATCCCCTTTTATTATTTTCTTGTATTTATTGGACAGCGCAATTACGCGCTAGAGGACCCCACCCACCTATCTCTTCTTGAGCATCTTCACCGAATATAGGGTTCGACTTCGACCACCGCTACAATTACAATTTAACCCCTGGGCTTAGATGGCTTTGGTAGATCTTTCCGAACCATTGCAGCTAGGGTCCGTAGACTTTTCGGAAGCATGTTGCCTTGTTCGGTAGTTATATACCAAACTAATTTCCGGTTGGGTTATGCCGGAAGGCTCCAACAAGTATTATTACTATTATTTTAGGGGGACTGACTACAATACTTATATGTATTTAATACAAATACCACTTAATAGTCAGATATGTTTGATGTGATATATGTACTTAATATAACTATAATATGACCATAAAGATGGTGAATGAATTAAATATAGGTAGATATTATAACCAAATCTTATTTTGTGTGATAATAAGCTTTGTTGTTATGTGTTAGTGATTATTTTCTTTAATTTTAAGATACTTTTTGTAGACTTTATAGATATGGCGCAAAGGATAGTCTCATGTGCGCCCTACGGCCTCCTCTAACAGAGGCAAAGCATGTTGGATAAGATGGAGGCCGAAGAGGAGCAAACTTGTGAGCTATTTACTGAGGAGGGTAGGCGACATCCATTTCTTCGACGCCCTCAAGATCAGTCTGCACTCAGGAGTTTCAAATGTCACATAGCAGCTACTATATGCCACAAGTTAACAAGGTATCCATGTCGTTTGCAATAGTAGCTTAGCTAACTCGATACTTAGTACAACCTCGTTTCATAAAACCACATGGCTCCATGATTTTTATGTTTTTTGTCCAACAGTACAAACATAACTCAAACGTCTATTTACATGACAGCAAAAGTCCAGGTCTCCAGATGCCAAGGGCCTCTCAAGCCTCCACTACATTTTCAGCCTGATTAGGTTAGGCATCAAATAAATAGCGATGGAAGCTTTGGTTAAACTCAATGAGAAAGGTTCGGATTTCCATTGGTGCAAGTTCCACAACCAGTTTCGTAGGATCAACAGGCCCACCCCTCGAAACCTTTGCTTCTGATGAAGAGCCTTCTTCCACCTTCCAATTGAGTCTCTTTTTCTCCATTTCTGTCCGTTCTTGATTTGCCGACAAATTCATCTCTGTAAGTTTACCAATCTGTACCAGAAAAGCACAATATTATAAGAAAAGGGTTCTACAGTGAACTTTGGTTAATGTTTGTGGCTCATTCTTTTACCTTCTTCCTGGGGAAGAGCTGCTTCAACTCTACATTTGTCATTACAGAAAGATCCCTGTCCTCTCCAATCTGAGCTCCATTTTGAACAAGAAAAAACAATAGTAGTAAATAAAATGTGGAGGATCAGAAGTGAAGAGTACTTTATAAACAAATGAATGAAGTACTAGAGCAGATATAGATTGTTGAGTAGAACGAGTGAGAAGTTAGAACCTCATATAAATGTGCTAATCGAAGGAGAACTTTTCCATCATCAAGCTCCTATGGAAATTAAAGAAAACAGGATATCACAATTCTGTTTTCTCCTGCTACCGTTATGGTTTCGAATTTCAATTCAATATTCTAGGAAAGTTAAATTGGACACCTAATCCAGATAAAATTATAATGAAAAAGCTAAAGAGAAATATCTGAAATTCTAGATAAGCCCCAAGTACCTGAAGAGTTATAAGAGCGACATTATCAGGTAAACTGTACGAGGAACCAACCCCTGAAAATGTGGTTACATGAGAATTCTTCCGGTTATCTCCATCCTACAGAAAGGGAGTCGCCTATTATTGAGCAGCTCACAAGACTAAAATAAAACTTACATGTCTTTATGTTTTTTTTGTATTTTATAATTTCACCTGTTCAGAAAAAGCTAGTAAAAGAGGGGAATATATCTCCTGACCAAAAGTACGACGCCACTTGGCACCTTCTCCCAGGGGATCGATTCTGAAATAAAATTTTCCTTGGATCTGATAAGTTTAACAGAAGCAAGAGGTGGACACTAAAAGTTAGGCAACCTTAAACTCTTAGGATAGTCAAAATAGTTATACCACATCTAGATATGGTCGCAACCAAAACTCCAGTTTGGTCTATAACACCGCACAGTAGTCGTTGCAAAGCAGGTAGCATGTACTTACTCTTAGTCCACTGCAAACGTTGTCAATACAGACGGTTTCATTTAGAGCCTCTGCCACACCTCTTGAGTCATCAAGCAGTAGTCTCCTGTATGGTAAGAGAAACAAGGAAATCCCAATCAGGACTTTAATCTGTATGCTTTATGAAATAGTTACATTCATGACTATCGTTCTTATTTAAGAATAAAAACATGCCTGTGGAGCATCAACTCTATCTGTCCATCCACTGTGCTGGACCCTCCTACAGATCGGTCCACCAAAACCGAAAATTCTGTACTATTATCTTGCATGTATATCCCAAGATTAATCTGCAAGGAAAACATGAAAAAAATGTGAAGATAATAAACTAGTACAACCCTCACCTATCCAATGGCAACCAGCTGGCAATGGAGCCTAAATTTGTACAAAAAAACATATGCATTTGATTTAGAAAATCTTAAGACGGAGAAATTATTATTCTATTTAAAAGGATATAGTGGAAATAGAACTATCATGTCTTCTAATTCATGAATTTCTACTAATTAAAGGGAGGGACCACAGTATTCTTTCAGCCATATGCACAACACTGTGTAAGTGCAAACCACATGTTGATACAAACTTCAACTCAGTTTGCTAATAAAACTGAAAGTTAAGAAGAGCAACAGAAATAGCCCCCAGCACCCTGGGCAGAGTAAGTTATGGTACAATTGAGTATTAGAGAGTTGAGACAAGAAATATATAAGAAAAGCCACATAAAAAAAGAGGTCTACTTTGAGGAAGGAAAAATAAACATACTGGATAATAATTTCCAGCTACAGGTTGGTGCACCTTCAGGTCCCAATCTGTTCTATAGTCACGAATCTGCAAAAAAGAGATCCTTGCATTATGTTATGCCAACAATAAATCAACGGTGTAGGTAACATATAAAATATAAATGATGAACTTTCCATTCATTTGATACATTTGAAGGACTAAACGATTTCCGTTTCGAATGATTTTTTGTAAGGATGATCTTAAAATGAAGATTAAGATATTGAACGATTCTGATTACAAAATTTTTACGGTGAAGATACATTATTTGCACGTGGGGGAATGAACTCATCCCACCAAGGGAGGAATGCAAGTAATTATTCATATTTTGTGAAAGATAAATTTTGAAGAGTGGGTTGGAGTGACAAATTTTTAAGGTAGAAATGTGCCAAATGGGTTAGCAAAGTACACTTGTATAGAAAAAAATTTGTTAACTCTTTTGGAAATGCTATAAAGTTTTGAGCATCAACATGATATCAAAACTACTAGATAAACCATTGTAAGAGCAAGTAACTAGTATACCCTTTTGATAAAATCACGCCCATTAGAATCAGTGTAGAACGTTTTGTTGGTAGCCATGGTAGTGGCCAGTTGAGTTACAACTTCTTTTCCAATTCCGTCATCAGTAGGTAATGGCCCAACCTGAAATTGCAAAGATTTTCAATGAATAGGCTTGATAATGATTTTCAATTTTTATTCCAACTTTCTTTTTTTTTTTGTCTTTATTTGATAAGCTTACAATAAACTCGACTTCAACATGCTCCTTCTCTTTGTGAATTCTGGTGACCTACACACAC
Organism: Pyrus communis; assembly: GCF_041283825.1. NCBI lineage: Eukaryota > Viridiplantae > Streptophyta > Magnoliopsida > Rosales > Rosaceae > Pyrus > Pyrus communis. The sequence goes on along the minus strand of NC_142573.1, from coordinate 201,005 downwards.
ATCCAATGAAACATTACCGAGATTTTATTTTAGAACATAATAATGATGCTCCTCAGCCTGCAATAGAACAAAGAAAAAAACATATACAGAGATGGCAAGCACTTGGCAAGCAAGGCACCTGATATATCCATGAATTAATATGTTGATGTACTTCATCTATTACTGGTCCACGCACAACAGTCAGAGAAGCCTGAAATATTAAACAACAGTTGCTAATCAACAATATCCCAACTTATGCCTGAGTCTAAACTATATTTCATAAGGTAAAAGAACACACCTTTTCTCCAGGTTTTATGAGAAACGTGCCATTTGGACGGAAGATATAAGCCCCAGCATTCTAGAAAAACAGAAAAAGAACAGTAAAATGTTTTATATTGAAACAAGTAGATACCATAGAAAGGATCACTTAATCATCAGTTTTCAAGTCCTTCAAATTGAAAACATAAAAATAGAAAATAAGAAATATTGCAACAGAGCACAACTTCTATCAGCATGTATATATACCTGAGGAATCAGAGGAGCTTTATCATCACTGCCATTATATCCATTATAAAAACTGTAAGACTGTTCGACCAATTCTTCAACCTTCAAAAGAAATGAATAATTGAGTTAGCTACAACAATTTTTTCTTTCTATTTCATTGCCTTTTTTGGCAGTTGGATTAAGAGAGCTATCACAACGTTGATAACCTGACACTGAATCACACCAATCAAAAACAGATATGTAAAAAGGAAATACTGGTGGATAAGGAAATGCAATCATCAGGTATAGTAACTACGCGACTGTTAGGTGCATTACTTACCAAGCTTCTTCTATTGACATAATTGGTCAGTTTGCCTTGATTTGTAGAAAACGTGAGTTTCACATTTCCTTGACCAACTTCAATAGTGGACTCTTCCTTACTTTGAAATGTCTGTATAGATGATCTGGTGGAACCAGCACCTTTACCCAAAAGGGAAACAATCAATGAAAAATTAAGATTCCTAGCAAGAATAGATCCAACTATGCTCCCATTAACAAAAAAAAAAAAAAATTAATAATTTCAAAGCCATTATAGGAGTGGACCTGCTCCTTTGGCAGCTGAGATAGTGTATGTGCTGAAACCGAGTGGTGGCACGGATACTGTAAATGCAAGCCAATAGTTTGGTGTCTTTGTTGGAGTTTGACCCAAGTATGCCTTAGCATAGTAGTTCCTTAAGCCCGCATGGGCATCATCTAGTGGGAGAAGCTGTGATTCAATTTCTCTTCCCTCAGAATCATGAACAGTGACATCTTCATTGATAACCTACATTATTCGTAAATATCACGAAGTGGGTTATTGATTGTCAACTCGGTATTCACATGGGCTTGTTTCATTTAACAATATAAATTATAAAGTGGCCATTTATAGAACTTTAGGAACCCAAATACGCTAAGACTTCACCAACCCTGGTTAACATATAAACTAAATCTAGGCACTTGCAAGGATTTTCCTCCTTATGCTTATATTTATTTATTTCTATATTAATGGAGAGGAAACACTAACACATTACACAAAGCACTAAGATAGAACTTGAAAGGAAGTACTCACAGGAATTCGAATTACATCATCCCTCTTCCATCCAAGGGAATTGTACACCACGACAACCTATAGACGAGAAACATCATCAGAAAATATATTTCACAGGGTGGAATATAAAGTCATACTTGGCTGATACACTTGAGAAGATGACATTAGATACTTTATTTTCCTTACCAATTGCTTCCCTTGGGATAAATTCACTTCTGATGCAGGGCAGTAGCTGATATTTAGAAGTGGGCACTGGAGAATCAATGAAAACAAAGTAAATGAAAAAGAAGAAAAGATGATAGAGAGATCAACTGTTCTTCTTAGCTTGAATTTGAAATTTCAATCACTCTACTTCATTGTTTACGTTATAAAAAAATCCTTCTTTACTGGCGTAATCATCTTAAACAGAGTAATTAAATTCATCTCTGCTACTACCTCATACTAAAGTTCAAAATCCAAATTATCACCAGCCATTCAGTTGAAGGTCAAGTAACATGATAAAAATAGCATAGCTTAGGGGCTCGTAATTAATTGCCTGTTGAAACTTTGTAGTTGGATCTACAGATCCAGTGTATGATGCAGACTCAACCAAGTGAGCAAGTGACGTGGCAACTACTTGCTCGGCCTGCACAAAGACAATGACCAAGCGAATGAAAAATTTGAGTTAAATAGAGTGAGGACTGAAAAGAACATTGATGTTAAAGCTAATTTGCACCTCCGTGTAGCCTATCGCCAATCTTTTTGCATAATCATTGGCAACATGCTGCTTCTCTGTACCACTGACTGCATCATGATGTTGCGCAATTGCTAAGGCATCTGCCAACGAGTCTGTGTTGGGCCCTGAACCAGTCCTTCCTTTAAAATATTCTAGTTGCCTGGCAGCCTTGTTATCCAAGAGAAACATACATATATGACGATCTGTCATCAAACTGGAAACACTAATTCATGATACATAGAAAAGTTACAAGAATATACCAAATAATAGCCACTCATTGCTCTAACGTAATTTTTCAAGGCTGGTCTACTTGTGAAGTACCCTGTCCAGTAAGCATTTGTACGATCTGCATAACTGGTATGGTGCATACTTCAGTTTCTACAGTACGGTTAGTTGATATGTCAAAGGGAAGATTAAAAAAATAAAATAAAAACTCACGGAAAGAAATCATCTGTCTTGATTGGCCATGATTCATTTGTAGCATACTTTGCATCCGTATATATGGATGGAGTAGAATACAGAGCATTAACACGTCCATCCTTGGAAGTGCCCAAAAAAAGAAAATTGGATTTTAATCATAAAGGAAATCAACAAAAGTCATACAAGACAATTCCTAATCAGTTTACATCTTTGGACAGATTGTCTTTTGGGAGGGGGGTAGATAAACAAGGTAATAGACTGAAATAAATATCCAGTTTATCATTTTAACTTAGATATTTCCTAGAGGCATTAAAAGTGAGACTCTAATAATTTTATAAAACCAGCTCAGAATCATTAACGCACCAAGCAATTATTACCTTGTTGACATAATGAATGAGCTTGTCCATTTGTCGGAACCATGTGTGTGCATACTGATACTTGAAATCTGTTCCCATGGTCCACATTATATGATTTGTTCGAGTTATGTTAGCCTGAGAATAAGTAATTGTTGTCAGCCACTAAAATAATGCCCCATATGATAGAAAAAAGAAAAGAGCATTGGCCGAGGATAACCAGGAAACTTACCTGTGCTACTGCAGCAGCAACAAAGTCATTAACACGATCTTGAACATTGTAATCAAACAATGCGACGTCATCCTTCAACAGAATAGCAATTAAGTTTAACAATTCAAACAAGCAAATATTCAATAAACCAAAGGAAATTAAAAAAACTTGTCTATGAATCACGATGTTACCTGAACAACTGGGGAATCATCATTAACTTCAAAGTAGAAACCAGATGGAGGCTCATAGTTCTCTGGGAATGCACCAGAAAAAATCTGCAACAGTTCAGAAGAATAACAAAGTTAGTCAGCACAGAAAATATCTTCGGGTGCCAAGAAAGAAAAAAAGAAAACTAACAATACTAATGTTACATAACGACTAAAGGGAAACATATCCATCATGATATGCGCAAGTCCAGAATCCCAGTTGTAAAAATGCTATATAAAACAAAAAGCAATCTTAGTTCGTCACCTGAGCAGATGAACTGAGACTCTTTGAACCCCGCCAAACAAATTCAAGGCTCTTCTCAATTTTGCGCTTAGCCCTGTCCTGGTAATCTATTCGCCCGAAGAAAAGTGAGTCAAATCCAACCTACATCAACACCAAAATGTTGTCCACGGTAAAAATGCTCTGGCCAATTTCAGAATGCCGTACTCTTTGCATAGAAAAAAGAAATTTTGTGTTCAAAGGTAAAGCCAAAGGCGTGCTTACTTCTGCTCCCAACATGTAAGCCTGGACAGCCGAATGCCCAAATGGGTCAATTTGCCAACCAATTCTTGGAGTCACATCAAATTCCCTTTTAATAAACCGATGCCCTAGAGTCGTCTGATCTATCATATCAATATAATGTGTTGCAGCCTCATCATGCATGCACATTCCCCCATTTCTGAAGCAACGGTAAAAAATAAAAAAGCGTTAATACCAAAAGAATGAAAAGAGACCTGCTAATGCAGTTTTTGGCATGTTAGATTACATGAACTCTAATTGACCCGAGGTGACTAGCTGCTTGACTATACTCTGGACGGAGTCACTCTGATCTCTCCACCACCGCTGGAAGAATGCCTGCAATACAATGCATTGATTAAGCAGCAAGACATACAAGTTACATATGTTATGTAATCATCTTGCAGTAAGTACCAAGTGCCAGTCTTTAACCGTGGATATATAAACTGGGTAAGATTGGAGGTACGGTTACAATTTAGAATCAAACAATTTGGAAGCGGAAGCAGCAGCAGCAGCAAGTAAAGAAAGAGAGAGAAAGAGGGTTGCCTGTTCGACATAAATGAATTTGCGATTCTTGTCAGCCAGCAGAGCAGGAACCAAAGAATCCAACACATTTTGCACGCAAGCCCCCTATTATCCGTCCGTTGAAAATATGAAATCAAATCATCAGAAGAAACAAACAACCCTCAGAGAGTCCATAAGAAACATTCAAAACGCCTGAATACCTGGATGGAATTGTTGGAGCCAACATAATACTGATCAACGGTCTTTAACCAGCCAACGTCGTCGTGGGTGTGAGGGACCAAATGGACATTGATTTTGCCGGGGACTATGCCTTGGGAAGTGTCGTATGCAATAAACTTGGAGTCGGCGACAAGAAATCCGACGAGCAACGTAAGCAAGCACAAGAGGGACGGAGTCGCCGCCATTAGCGGTAGCACTGGCAAAGCTCTTCTCCTCCGATGAAGGTCAGCTCCCAGCAGCTGCTCTCAAGAGTAAAAAAGTGATTAATTTCCAGAAACAAGAGCAATTGAGAGTTATCAGCTTCAGAGCATGAATGGATAGTGCTATCTACACACAAGAGTCGCCGCCGCAAAAATGAACAACATTCACACCGTCGAAGAGAGAAGGTAGAAGTCAGAGAGATGATCACTCGCTCATCGATCTACCTGCCATTTCTAATTTTCCAATAATGCTACTCAACGTGTTTCTGTCTGACTTTTCTAATCATTTCAGAATTATCTTTTTATTGAAGTGTACTCTCCTCTACTCTACTCTATCATTCCTGTGTGGGTCATTACTCATGGGATGGCCCATTAGTGGCTTTGTTTGCTTACTAGTTACTATTTCAATTCGGATAAGGAGATTCTATTTCTTAGTTTTCAAATACATTTTTTTCACTTCAAAAATCAAAACTTCGAGAAACGGTAGGACTTGGACACTCAAAGTTAAGTATTTACTATGTTTTTTATTTTTTTATTCAATGATATTTTAACGCCTATTTTATTATTTACTGATTTTTGTTCAACTTTAAAAATAAAAAACACGTAATACTTTTTAATTTGACCAAATCAAAAGATGAGTATATACATAGTGGGTATTCAAGTATTATACCAATAATTTTTCTTAGAATTAAAATTTAAAAAAAAAAAAAAAAAAAAAACAAGGACCTTTTTCTAATTGGCCAAATTAAAAAATGCATAATAAAGTACTCACCGTAGTAAGTATTAACTAGCAATATTTGATTTGGAACTTTTCACTTTAACAAATGTCACTTATCATTTTTTCACTCACAAAACAAGACATTTAAGCACTCTCAAACAAAGGTTCCATCTTGTTTATAACATATTGTGGAAATTTAACCAAACTACCAGTCTCCCTTCATATAGAGATTCTTACTACGCTATAGATACATTTACTAAACAACTCTACAACAAGGACTGAGTGTCCCTTGGAACACTCAGACACCCTCAAAACGCAACTCCGATGCAATTGTACGAGAGGCACAAAGCTTCATTTTCACGAACCATACGTACGGAGGTGATCAAAGTCGACAATGAAAGTGCGTATTTCCATTGGGGCTAGTTCCACGACCAGTTTTGCAGGGTCGACAGGTCCACCCCTCACAACCTTGAACTCTTGGCCGGAACCTTCTACTTTCCATACTAACCTCCTCTTCTCCATCTCGGATCTTTCTTGATTGGCTGACAAACTCATCTCTGTTACTTTGCTGATCTGAAAAATAATAGAACCAAGTTAATCATTCACTAAAAAGAAAGAGCATTCAATTTCAGTACCGGGAATCAAGTGCTTATCCATTGCTTTTACCTTCTTTGTTGGGAACAACTTCTTTAGTTCCACATTCGCCAGTACAGAATAGTCTTTGTCTTCTCCAATCTTCAAATATATCAAACAGCCACAAAAATTATGAATTCGAATATCTAGCACTGAAGTGAAAACTTAGTGCGAACTAAAACCAAAAAGAGTAAAAGAGAAAGTGAGACCTCATATAGGTGAGCCAGCCGGAGGAGTACTTCACGATTTTCAAGTTCCTGCAATGTTCAGAAAAGCAACAAACCATATTACAATATTGAGTAGAGTGGAGTGGAGTACTGATATCAGAAATATGCCCATAATGCATCCCCTGAAATACCTGGAGTGTTATGACAGCAGTATTGTTTGGTAAAGCATAGGAAGGATCAATTCCAGAGAAAGTCGATGCATGAGTATTCACCCAATCATTTCCATCCTGCAAGAAGAAATTTCACCATTTGAGCATCGTGGCATAATAGCACTTGATCAACTTCAAGCACTTCCTCACCTGTTCTGTGAAGGCCAAAAGAAGCGGAGAATTTATCTCTTGTCCAAGCGTGCGACGCCACTTAGCACCTTCTCCAAGATTATCGATCCTCACATAAAACTTCCCTTGGATCTGCACAATTGCATTTCGCCAATATGATTTCTATATCATGTTATGCTGAAGAAAACCGTTGAATGGAGAATGGAGGAAGAGGTCTTTCTTTGAATGCCAGCTCTAAACTAATTGTCTTTAAAAAGATCCGTACGATTGAATGTCAAATTTTTCCCATCCCAAGCTGGTGGGGTAAAATAATAATTATATGCTATGATAAACATGCGTGGGGATGTAGCTCAAGAGGTATACTTACAGTTAAACCTTCACACTTCTCAGGGATGCAAGCTGTTTCATTCAGTACCTCACCAACACCTCGGGTATCATCATGAAGCAACCTCCTACAAAACAACAGAAGCATACTAGAGATAACAACAATGCAAGCAATCCTAATAATTTAGTAATATGCATTACGGTAGAATAACGAGCATTATATTTATTTCCTCAAATAGAAAGAAAGCAAAATCCATGGACACCTGTGGAGCATCAGCTCTATTTGACCATCTACTAAGCTAGTTCCTCCCACTGCACGATCAACCAAGACTGAAACTTCTGTACTGCCATCTTGAACGTAAATTCCAAGATTAATCTGAAAAAATGATTAAAGGAGAAAAAGTAAAAAAGATGAGGAGAATATCAGATTCAAGTCAAGCTCAAATGGGGTTAACATAAATGAGAGAGGGATGGCATGGAGTGGGTTGGCTCTTGCGTTAAAGGTTTATTCCTACCTAAATCAACATCTTTGGTTTATATAACCTGAAACAACACTTAATCACTTGAGCCAAGCTACATCGTGTATCATGGGATTGGATTGGATTGAAAATTGTATTACAATGTCAAGCTTAAAAGTTTAATTTAACAGGCCATAGGTAGCTTTTGGCTTAACTGAGGAAATAGAGAGCAAGAGATCCTCTAATAGTAATGCATACTCCAGTTGTATGGACTGCAATCATAATAGATCAAAGTTGAAGTGTGCCACAGAAGGAAGCATACAGGGTAATAGTTTCCAGCTATTGGTTGGTTCACTTGTAGGTCCCAATCTGTCCTGAAATCTCGAACCTGCCAGTCATTGAAGGGAATAAATTAAGTTAACCTGAAACACTATTTAATCCAAAACAAACTTAATGCATAATGCAGCTTCCAAGATATCACTAATGGGTTATCCATCCATGAAATTTAAACTTGGCAAAATAGACAGGTTAAGAATTATTGTGAGAACATCAAAATAGGATGTTCCCGTATTTGTCACAGTGATAAATAATGCAACTAAAACTTCCAAGACCTCAGTATATCAAACAATAAGATCTAAGCGGTAACAAGTATCAAAATACCCGTTTAATGAAGTCCCGGCCGTTAGAATCTGTGTAGAATGTCCTATTGGTCTTCACAGCTGTTGTAATTTGAGTTGTGATTTCCTTCCCAATCCCATCATCCACGGGTATAGGCCCAATCTAAAGTGATGACCATAACAGTTAAAAAGACAAGTTCTATAATAACCACAACATGAAAATTTGTTTATCTTTTAACTACATCAGTACACAACCATAAACTTACAGTGAACTCAATTTCAGCATGATCCTTTTCCTTGTACACCCTTGTAATCTGTTTGTGCGTGGCATTATGTTAATATAAGTACCAACTTGTTCTGCAATAGTTACTATCCAAAAAAATTTGAACAAGTGCACTTCCTCAGTAAAAACTCACTCACTCTCGTATTGTTTAAGTGTCGTGCATGCACCAAAAAGAAGAGTATTATAGGATCAAATAAAACCATTACACTAAAGTTCACCTATTCAAATGGAAAATTGCAAAACCTCAATTAATGTACATTGCATGACACCCAAAAGATTTTTGATCAAGGCACCTTGGTAAACTTTTTACAGAATTTCTCATGCAATTGAAAAAAAGAGGAAAATCTAGAGTAAGGGCCATAACATTTGTCTCTTAATTAATCGGAACTGCAAAAGTTAAGAAGGTCCGCTGATAAACATAGAGCATCAGCTACATTTTCTTTGCCAATTGAATCACCTGAGATACCCATGGATTGAGCTGTTGATGTACTTCGTCTAGAACTGGACCCCGCATGACAATTAGAGGAACCTGGAAAAAAAGGTTAAAATTTTGCTTAACCTCAGTCATTCAGTTCATCTAAATTGAAAAAACAAAAAAAATCAGGAGCAAAAGATCATTCTTCATCAACAAAAAGTTTGGTCAAGTGCTAACATATTTGACTACCTTCCATTCAGACTGTATAGGAACTGTGCTATTTGGTCGAAACACATATGCCCCAGACGCCTTCAGAAAGAATTAAAATCCCAAATGATAATCAATCACAAAAATATTTGAAGTACAATGAAAGCTACAAGATATTTTGTATGTTACCACCTGAGGATCTTTGTCAGTCCCGTCATTTCCACTATAATAACTATATGATTGTTCAGCAGATGATGTAACCTTCAATTAAAAATATATTACACAACAAATGTTAGCATTATTGATACATCAATCAGAAAGTCGCATTAAGTGAAAATTAAGATTCAAAGACATACATACGAATGGGGGAACATGAAAAGGAAAAGGAAATGAAACTATAAACTTATGCTTTTATGCAGTGTCAAAACTATGCAGTAAGCATGCTATTAGACTACAAAAGAGACACCAAGGGATAAAGAAAATGATATTAACTCAACATAAAAGTATGAGGAAAAAAAACATAAGCCTACCTGACTTCTGCTATTAACATAACGAGCAAGTTTTCCTTCATCTACAGAATAATGCAGCCTTAAACTTCCTTTCCCAACTTCTATGGTCTTATTCATACTTCTCTCTAACGAGTATACTTTGGAGACAGTTGAACCACGACCTTTATCTCAAAAGTAAAATAATATAAGATAACATGTTTTGCTAGTGTGACAGGGCAAGATAAATTTGTTCTGCTTTAGATGAACAATGCATTACAATGTAAGTGGCATTACTAACCTGTCTGTTTTGCAATTGAGACAGTGTAAGAACTGAAACCAATTGGTGGTACTGTCACTGAAAATGCTAGCCAATACTTGGGTGGTTCACCCGGAGTTTTACCCAAATATGCTCTAACATAGTAACTCCTTAACCTCAAAGAAGCGTTTGATAGGGGTAGAAGCTGAGCTTCAATTTCTGTTCCACTGGTATCCTGAACAGTAACCTTTTCATAGGAAATCTACAACAAATTTGTGTTGCAGTCAACCACATAAAAGTGACAATCAAATTTTAAGGTTATGTTAATTTCCAACAAGCACTGTAAAATTTAATCCATAAAAAAGACGGCTCTTTCAGATGATACAACATCTACATTTATCGGATTATTAAACAGAGTACAGGATGGTGACTGTCATCGTAAGTTGCTAGAAATGCACGTCATGGCTCTAAGAAAAGCAAAAGGATGATGGAAGATATGGACGATATAAGAAGACTTGATTAACATTAAAACTGTAAATAAGAGACAATGATGAGATATAATATCAATAAGCACATCGTTAAAGGTTAAGGGAAGAAAGAATAAGTAAAATTAGTACTCACGGGGATACGTATCACTTCTTCTCTCTTCCAACCAAGTGGATTGTAGACAACAACAACCTGGAAGGAGGATTCCGTATGATGTTAAAGTGGTATGAAAGGCCAGTTCTAAATCTTCAGTTTGACATAAGCATACAGCTTAAGAAGTTATAGTATGCTTACCAAATTTTTTCCATCAGACAAGACAGCTTCTGATGGAGGACAATAACTAATATTTAGGAGAGGACACTGCCAACAAATCAATAAGCTGGATTAAATAGATGCTCAACTCAGTTCTTGGAAAATAATGTACAAAAGAGATTTCATAAGTAAAGCTATGATCTTATAAAAAAAATAGTAACGTTATGACAATTGGGGAAGGGGTCATTTGAACTTGGTATCTCCTGTTCACAGGAGAGGTGTGGCTACCAACTGGTTTATGTCCTGGCCCTGTCAAATTTTCACCAAAATACCAAAAAAGAAAGGATATAATGGTTCAAATGCCTTTTTACCCCTTGTGGATAAGGATTTGCTAGCATAGTATGCATAAAAGATACACATGCACATACAAGTTTTAAATTAAACCACTGTACGTAGTTTGTCTACTCTTCCAGTGCACAAACTTTTCAAATTTCACTTTTTTTATAAAGAGTCAGTGCACACACTTTTCAACCTTCAGAGTATAAAAGAAATTTGTGCTAAGTTTAAAAATATATTGCCTGTTGAAAATTTGTGACAGTTTGCTCCTGTCCGGATCTTGATTCTGACTTGGAAAGGTAAGCAAGAGAGGAAGCAACCACCTTTTCAGCCTATATGAATATATGATTTACATATTAAATTAAAATAAATACCAACAACGATAAGAAAAAGTGTAATGGGAACATTGGAAGAGAAAGTGACTTTGACCTGTAAATAGCCTATTGACAGACGCATTGCATAATCAGCAGCAACATGCTGTCTTTCTGTACCACTAACTGCATCATGATGTTGAGCAATAGCCAAAGCATCAGCTAATGCATCAGTATTTTGCCCAGAATCAATTCTGCCTCTAAAGAATTCCAATTGCCTAGCTGCCTAATAGCAGAACAAGGAAAGCAATAATGGTTAGAAAACCTATAAGGACCAACCTACTTGAAACTAGAACCACATCACAAAAAGAGACGGGAGATCTTACCTGATAGTAACCACTCATACTTCTGACATAACCTTTAAGGGCTGGACGACTTGTAAAATAACCAGTCCAATATGCATTAGGTTTATCTGCATACCTGAAATTGGTACCTTTTAATACAAAGACAGAAATGTATGATACGTAGGATTAAAAGGAAAGATTTGTTAAACTCACGGGAAGAAATCATCAGTTTTTAGAGGCCATTGTTCATTTGTTGCATATTTTGCATCAGTGTAGATTGATGGGGTTGAATACAATGCATTGACACGCCCATCCTATTTTCCAAATGAAATCAAATTTTCAAATTATCATTTACAATCTCATAGTTTAAAGGCTGGGATGAAACAATATGAACTTCAAGTCTTCTTGGTACATTCATTGTCTAGACGCCGTACTATAAGTACCTGATTGACATAATGAATGAATTTGTCCATCTGCCTGAACCATGAATTTGCATATTGATAGCGGAAATCTGTCCCCATGTTCCACATAATATGGTTTGTTCTTGTCACATTAGCCTAAAGGGGAAAAAATTCTTTACTGAATGCAACTGATAATCAAGTAAGAGAAGCCAGAGGGAAAAAATTGTTTTAGGCCCTACCTGTGCTAAAGCAGCTGCAACAAAGTCGTTGACTCGCTTTTGAACATTGTAGTCAAACATGAGAACGTCATCCTTCAAACAAATTTCCCAAGTGAAAAAGGAGCTCGAGACTTGAGAAATAAAAAATGCATTGTATGAACCTTTTATGAGACGTACCTGAATAGGGGGTGACACATCATTTATTTCAAACACGAAACCATCAGGGGGATCATAATGTCTGGGGAAAATGCCTGTGAAAATCTGCAATTGAATTTTGCAACACAGAGAGCCAATGAATTCTAAATAACTGAAAGTACATTTTTATAAATGTGGTTTAGGAACAGATGAATAAAAGTGTGTTATCAAGTTGAATACAGTGGAAATTAAAGAAAGATGACCTGCGAAGATGAAGCAAGGGATCTAGAACCCTGCCATATAAATTCAAGAGTCTTATCCTGGAGTCGCTTAGCTCTATCTTGGTAATCTATTCGAGCGAAAAAGAGGGAATCGAATCCTAACTGCAATGAGCATTGATTTTCTAGTAAGTTCCAATTGCAATAAGCCAATATGCGATGATTGATGAAAGAACAAGTGGGTAGATTACATGTCATACCTCAGCACCAAGCAGGTAAGCTTGAACAGCAGAGTGGCCAAAAGGGTCAATCTGCCAGCCGACTCGAGGAACCTGACCAAATTCTTTCAGTATAAATTGATGGCCTAAAGTTGTCTGATCAATCAAGTCCATGTAATGCGGGGTGGCCTCGTCGTGCATACACATTCCTCCATTTCTTCAATACCCAAACCAAAAAATGCTTCTAAGAATTTAACAATTGAGTTTAAAAAAATGTGCAAAGAAAGAAACATTTACATGAACTCGAGCTGACCAGAGCTGACCAGCTCCTTGACTTTAGCCTTCAAGGCCGGGCTTTGCTGTCTCCACCATCTCTGAAAGAATGCAATCTCGACATAGATGAACTTCCGATTCTTCTCCTCCAGCAAGGCCGAAATTACAGAGTCGAGGACGTTCTGAACGCAAGCGCCGCGAATTGAGTTGTTGGCGCCTACGAAGTACTGGTCAACGGTCTTAAGCCACCCGACGTCGTCGTGAGAGTGGGGAACTAAATGAACATTGATTTTTCCGGGGACAATTCCGGCCGTCGTGTTATAAGCTATGTACTCCGATTTTGCTCCCGGTAACCCAGCCAATAAGACCGCCGTCGCCGCCGTGAACAGCAACAACGCCGTAGCGGTAGAAGCCATATACTGAAATTATTTTCTCAGAGATTGCCTGAAAGAGCATATCAATAAGCGATCGGTCTCTCTTGCTTCACCGGAAAGCGAGAACTTCTTCTCTTGTCTTGTACCGGAGGTCCCGCGCATGTCATTTTAATGATGATGATCATGAAAGTGATGGTATGGTTTTAATTATTTTTTAATTGCCAACGGATATACACGTAATTTTCTTTTCACTTATCCTATGACAAGTCCAGCCCATACTTAACCCACAGGCTATTGATGGCAATCTCCAATATAGTAGCCCAAAATTGGATTAGGCCCACTCAAATCGGGATGTGCCGTTGTAGTATGGTCGGTGCAATCCATAGGTTTCCCATTTAAACCCTAATCGAGATTTTCAGAATTCAGAATTCGAATTCCCAACCATGGAAGACACGTTTAGGGTTCGGGTAGGCAAAATCTTCGGCTCACTCGCCAGTTCGTCGCCGTCGCCATCGAGCGGTCCACCGTCGTCCCTGAGTTCGCTATGGTCCCTAACAGACGAGGAAATGGAGAGGAGGGAATGGAACAGAGACAAGGGCAGCCCTGAACCCGAAGCTGAACCCCTACCCTTCTACTCAAAATCAAAGCAAAAGTCAAAGAATGATTTCAGTGACGACGTGGAGGAGGACCTTCTAGACCTTGACGACGACGTGGAAGACAAAGAAGAAGACGAGGAGGAAGAGGCATCTGCTTCTTCTTCCAGTCAGCCTGCAACAAAGCCCAAGCCAGACGACTACAACGAAGAGGAGTGGGAAATTAAATCCTCAATCGGCTGGGACTGTACTCTCGACTTCGAGGTATTTATCATTCTATCTTGATTAGATTATCATGCCATCACTATGTAGTGTAATTCGATGTATGAGCAAATCCGAAATCAGTATCGTAATGTTGATTGATCCTAATTCCTGTGAACATTAAATAAGTGCTGAATCAAATTGTAATGATGATTGAGGGTTGGGACTGCCTGTATTAACCTAACCTGTATTTTTCTTGTGTATGCAGGATGAGGAAGATGGATATGACAAAGTGGCTGTTGGCAAGGAAACCGCTGGAGATCGCTTGTATATGAGGGATGTCAACGACTATGGTATCGACATAGACACTCAAGATGAGGTTCCTAGTTCCATCAAGGATTTCACTAGAGACCCACGTGCCAATCACCTGGCAGCTAAGATTAGGCTCCAACAAGATGCTGAAGCAACTCAAAAAATTGACTCCCTCAGGGTTTCTGGGAACCGCGCACCATCTGCCATAGCTGCTGAAAACATCTCTGAAGATGCACCCAACCCGAAGTCGATTCTGAAGAGGAAGAATGATAATCAGTTAGACTCGTCTAAAACACAAAAACGTGTCCGGTTTGACTCCAACTGCAAAAGTAATGAAGATGAAGAGGGTGAGGGAGCCAAAGATGTTACTGTAGAAACTCATTCAAATGAAAATCCTACAGTTCCGGATTATATACGAAATCCTTCAAGATATACGCATTATACGTTTGATTCATTAGCTGACGTAGATGAGGAGTCTAACAAGCAAGCCTCTATGGACTTCCTTAATCTGGTGAGGAAATCAAATTCTATGGAACCACAGGCTGAGGATGCTTCTGTTGATCTTTCAAAACCTGTCACATTTATACCGAGAAAGAAATCAAGTGATGCTGTAATGATGGAATACGATGGGGAGTCAGAGAGACCGGGAGGTGATCGTAGGGAATCTGTGGCTTGCAAAGTGATGCCACTTGCCATTGCAGCGGAGGATAATGAAGATGTTTGCGCAATGGAGGAAGATGAACCGGATACAGCAACGGATGGAAGAAGCAGTATACGGAGAACTGGACGCCAATACCGGACAAAAACCAGTTTGGAATTGGATGAGTGAATAATTTTTTTCACTGATAGACGGACGTGTGACATTTCGGAGTTAACTGCGATTTTCGTGTTCGTGTTATGTAATGATGTATTTCTCTAACAAATGGTTACTGGTTTGCAATTTAGCATCTCTTTCTTCTTCATAACCCCCTATGTGATTTGCGTGATAATTTCCGGAACGATAGAACCTAATTCCAAGTCCCTTGTTAAGGAAGGGTAAATAATATTCAAGCAAGAATTAAACTTTTCTAGACAAGGAAAATAAAGAGCAGTCCGGGGAGCAGCTTTTTCATGCCGGAAATAACCAATGCCTTCACACATTGCACAGAAATCTACTTGTCTGGACTCCCGAGGGAATCTAAGATCGACTTGGCCAAAACAAAAATAAATAAATAAATAAATCAACAAAAATAAATAAATAAATTAGGAAATCTGGATCGATGATATATCAGATGAGTAGAATGCATCGTTACCCCAGCCCATTCCCATATATATGCCCAAAAGAGCAGACAAGGGGAACGGGGGTGAATGCAAGGTTGCTAGTTTTTGACCGAAATATTGATATTTCAATTCAATTTTCTCTCTGGGCATGTGAGTTACAAAATGTGTCCATGGTTTGACATGTGCCTTTTCTGTGCATTTGAAGCACAATCTCCCAAAGCGTAGAGGTTAGATCAGCCGACGGAATTACAGAAGAATACAACAATAAACCCATAACCTGGAGTTGTTGCAAAGTCAAGAGTCTAAATAGCAGTTTCATCACCTAGAATAAGCGCTTCCTGCAACCTGCGGCACCACAATGGCAGAACATCTTTTTCACTTTCCCATCGGGACCCAAGACGCTATCAAGGGCATAGCCATAGTCATACGTGAGCTCCTGTCATAAATCCAACAATAATGTCAGCCACTCCAAAATTAAGTTTAAGATCCAAGCACTGGAACTCGCAGTTAAAGTCCACATAAAGAAGATTCCAAGCGCATCCAACAGAGAACAAATTCATATCAGGATCCTAAAATCAACAGAATTTAAAGCACCAAGACATTAACCTTGTTGGCTACAAAGTTCATAAACACACAACACATTACTCCTTTTAAAAATATTACCAGCATTTTTATCTCAGAACATTCACATTTTCAACCTCAAACAAACAAGATTGACTGATGATGAAAATGACCGAGAGAAAGAGAGAGAGAGAAAGAGGGACCTGCAAAGGAGGTATGTTGTCCGCAGCAAACAACATCACCCGAGCTAGTTTTAAGTCGTGGTGTGAGCTCAACACAGACTGGACAAACAGATTGGGCTCACAACTGTGATTTATAAATCTTGCTATGTTTCCAGTTGAACCTGCATCAATGCAGAACTCTGGCCCGCTATCAGAGCTCTGATCATCAGGTCTCTCCAGTGAATGAACGGCTGGTATGGATACAGCTTGTGATCGCCTCTGTCAAAAAGATAAATGAGACAAATATCTCTGGGGTGCCCCTCAGCAAGATCAAAATACATTAATTGACAAAGAAAGATGTCATATGAAATGGCAGAGTGTAATTGAGTTTAACAGAAAATATACAAACGGCTGTTTCCTCACACAGATCCACATGGTCATGAAGGTGACGTAGTTAGATAGAAAGCCACTTGTGGGCAGTGTTCATCCAAAAATAGTCTCATGTTCTGACAACTACAAGTTTACAAAATAGTCGTTCTCTGCCAACATTTCATTCTCAAGTTTGTTTCTACATACAAAAACTTTGTGATTAAATTCTTCCATACATTAAAGCCAAAATATAAACCATCATCAACAATTCTTAAAAATATATCAGAACAAGCATTACCTACCGAGATAATTAATTCATGCATGCAGAAACCAAGTAGGAGATTCAGTTCGCATGCACTAGGTTTTTAAAGCTATCAATTTATTTTGTACTGTTTCAGGGTTGAAAATCAACAAAGCAAAGTGTTCTTTGGCTGGAATAAACTCAGATTGTGAGAAATTAAAAAGGTTGGCAGATTCTTGGGGTTGTGAGGTGGGTAGTTGGCCAATAAAGTACTTGGGTCTCCCTCTTGGGGGTAGGCCAAGAGCACTTACGTTTTGGGATCCAGTGGTAGAAAAAATGGAAAAAAGACTTCAAAGTTGGAAGAAGGCCTTCTTATCCAGAGGAGGCAGATTAACTTTGATTCAATCTGTTTTGGGAAGCTTGCCAATCTACTACATGTCCTTGTTCAAAATTCCTTGCAGGGTGATTGGACGCCTAGAAAAACTAATGAAAGGATTTCTTTGGGAGGGGGTGGAGGAAGGAAAGAAAAACCACCTGGTGAAATGGGAGATAGTTATTAAAAGTAAGGAGGAAGGGGGTTTAGGTGTGGGGAATTTGAGGAATCAGAATGAAGCGTTATTGGCTAAGTGGTTGTGGAGATTCCCAAAGGAACCAAATTCTCTCTGGCACAAGGTGATAAGAAGCAAGTATGGGCTGCAGGATAATGGGTGGAATGCAAATCCTCCATTGCGGGGTTCAAGTCGAAGCCCCTGGAAAGATATTTCGTGTGGTCTCCAATCGTTTCTACAATGTTGCAAGTTTGAGGTGGGCAACGGGGAGAGGGTGAGGTGTTGGGAGGATGGTTGGTTGGAAGGGGGACCATTGAAAGAACAATTTCCTAGATTATTCTTGCTATCGAGAATGCACAACCAGAACATCGCAAGTTTTGTGGATCTTTCTATCAATTCTTTGAGCTGGAATTTTGATTTCAGGAGAAATTTGAACGAGGTGGAGATAGAAGAGGCGGCTAGATTATTACAGAAAGTGGAAAATGTTCGCTTGTCTCAATCGAGAGCGGATGATAGAAGGTGGAAACTGGAATTATCAGGATTGTTCACTTGCAAATCCTATCGCTCTTTCTTGAGCAACAATGGGATTGTGCAACATTTTCCACCCTCTTCTCAGATTTGGAAATCAAAAGTTCCTCCGAAGGTCAAAGTTCTTGTGTGGCTAGTGGCTATTGGGAAGCTCAACACTTGTGATCAAATTCAAAGGAGAAGTCCTTTTATTTGCTTCTCTCCCCATTGGTGCAGTTTGTGTAAAGCTAAGGAGGAGAGTGTTAACCACATTTTTCTTCATTGTTCTTACACGATTCAACTGTGGTGGAAATTGTTTCAGGAGGTTAGAGTTAGTGGGGTCATTCCAAAGGGTTGTTTCGAGCTTCTAAGCACCAATTTTGAGGCTCTAGGAATTGGGAGGAAAGCTAAAGCTTTGTGGGGTTGTCTAGTGTCGGCAGTTTTTTGGAACATTTGGTTGGAGCATAACAAAAAGAATTTTTGAGGATTATACAGGTGTGGGGGTAGCAGATCTATGGGGAAGAGTAAGATATTGGGCAGCCTTCTGGGCTTCAGTTTCGAATGATTTTAAGAATTACTCTCTTTCTCACATACTGTGGAATATGTTAGCAGTTGTAAAGTGATTTTGGTTGAGGTTTTCCTACTTGTAATCAGATCCTCTTGAGAGATTTTCTTGTTCTGTTCTTGGTGGATTTCTTATCCACTTCTGTGTATTTCACTTTTCTTTTTTAATAAACTGTTATAGTTTCTTCTCAAAAAAAAAAATAAATAAATAAAGATGTGATCTTTTATCGAACAGTACAGAAAGCCACAGAGAGACTTCAAACTGAAAATGACAAATGCATTTCATATTGGAAAGTTGAATACAGCTGCAGTGGAAATACCTCTCTTCCATCAAGCCCCTTCATCGTTTGCAAGCAATCCATGTCAAATATGTAATAGTTCTCTAAGGCACTATCTACATCTTCTGTCCTTCTAATTACTCCTATGTACTCGCAGACTGGTGCTCCAGAAGGTATAAAATCCCATGATCTAACAGCCCATCCTTTCATTGGTGTCCGGAAAACCTGCTAATGCCCAATATTTAGAACCTTCATTTTAAACAAGCAACACTTTGACAATACCTAAGCAGTGATATTTGTGTAATCATGTGTTTAAGTTCCATATAACCAAACAAAGTGGCAGCGATAACACCACCTCAAAACGATACTTCAGCCCTCTCTGAGAAGTACGATTGATGCAAGAAAGTCCACAACCACATTTTGGACCACATTCAAACACTACATCCTTCGCCTCAATTAATCTGGAAGATAAAACATAAGCAAAAGTAGCCTCAAATAAGAACATAAAGCAATAACATCAGCCAAAACTATTAGGCATCTAATATCAAAATTTCATGTAGATACATTGATACAGTATCATGTTTAATGTATTGCTCACCTGCCACCATCACGCTGCACATATGGGAAATCATCACCATTAAGCATGGTGCATGCACAAGTCTTGGGGTCTGTGCAAGAACCTTTGCAATTGCATCCAGTGGCATCTGTGGGAAGCTTCACATTTTGCGAAACTTGGATAGACTTACAATACGTGAAACCTGAAATTTAAGAATTTGACACCAGATTATTGTACTTGCCTTAGTATAGAATAGAAAATCATTCAAGTGACTGTTTGAACAAATTAGAGGAGACCACATGTCCATGAAAAAGTTCAACCGCCACATCTAGGAATTGGACACAATCATGCATGTAGTGTGAAATAGATGATTAATGAGATGTTAAAATTTGAGATTGACAACTCAATGATAATTAGGGAAAAATCATTTTATTCAGATGCACATGTGCATCCAAGACGGGGAAAATTTCTATAATTTGATAATTTGACTTGCCTGTGGGTGCAACAGGTGGATCATCAACCAAATTGGTAGCTGGAATGGGAACATCCTCTTGGCCCCCACTGATGTCCTCACACACCAATCTTAGTAATAAAACAAAAGAATGTAATTACAATTACAATTTGAAACGAGTTTTAAAATATGTTAACGTTTTAACTGTGTTCCACCAAATACCCGCGTATTTCTGCAACAGATTGCGGTACACGTCCATTGATAAATTGAACCTGTTAAACGATTGAGTATGTTAAAGAAAATAATAACTCAAATACATAGTTGCTCACTGATTCACCATGCTAGACATGTCAAAAAAAAAAAAAAATGAGACAAGACATTCTGAAATTCTGAGTCTACAAACAGGAATAACCCACTGAGATATATTACCATACCCAGAGATAATAATGCAATCTAGTTCAACTGTGAGCACAGGCACAGTAACAAAATTGAGCAAAAAAATTGAAATAGAAAAGCAGGGCCAAAACATTGGTTAAAGTTAAACAGAGGAATTAAAAATAACAGCAGTAGCATAACAAAATACATTAAGGACTAAAGCATGCTTGCTAGGAAAAAACAAAGTGAGAAAATTTCCGATATTAAAATAGAATTGTCCTCAAATGATGTGACACCAGAGCAGACTAAGAAAAAAGAGGACTCTGGTGCACCCTATTATGAATATTTATAGTACCAAATAAGACTCAAGTAAACTCTAATAGTCTCTCCTGTATTATGAATATCAAGATAGATATTTATTTCCTGAATGTACACTAATCCCATCGTAATAACTTAGAAATGGTAGCACATAAAAAAATTACAGATTAGGTGACGAAACAAAATAATTCCTCCTTTTGCTAACTAATAACAGAAGAATTTCTACACATAGTTTGGAAAAAAAATTGCCTCAAATAAGGCTTTTCTTGTCAGTAATGGAGAAAAGGATGCAAAAAAAGTACTACTGAAAAAATATATAACCTGGTTAGTGGTCAACACTGGCTGCCCTTCAATACGCCTAAGACGATACTTAAAAACAGTAAATCCAGAAAGACCCTTCTCTGCCCAATACTGAACAACCTGTAAAATGAAAGTTAAAGTTAGTCAGAAGCAAAAAGGTCGATCTACCATTTCTTTATTTGCAACTACATGACTAATTGTTTCATTGTTAACATCAGCAGAAAGTTCAACAAACAAGTAGTGCTTGATAATTAAAGTGATAGTTATGGTTTTAGTGAGATATAGAGAAAACAAATAGTAAAAATAGTAAACAACATGCTTCAGAGAATTTTACCTTGTACAAACCATCGTAAGTGTAAACTTTGCCAACATAACTACTTTTACAATCATGGCCACGAACTACTCTAACAGGTACACATTGGTCCACACAATTCTGCAATTTGTGAGAACATATAAAATTTTTAGATTGTTTGTGATTATCGATTGGAACCTATAGACCAAAGGTTCAGATAATTGGATATCCTCATGTCTGCCGTTAAAAACCAAATCGTTACTTGTGGTCCTTGTTAGAGAATAACTCATACATTTAAACAGAGAACTTATAACTATCAGTTTAATTTATAGATTAACAAGAAACCAACACAGGTTAACTACTCTGATATAGCCAACTCACATTGTAAACACACAGGACGAACAATAAAAAGAACCATTGAATGTATAAACAACTACCATTCCAAGTGGAAAAGGAGAACAAAATTGTAAAACAAAAGGTAGAAGACTCTAAATGCACACCTTGAGCGCTAAATTACCACGTTCTAGAACTTGGTCTCGAATTTGACGCTTATCACCTGTCAAATTATGACCACCTTGGCCAGTATACACAACATCCTCAGCATTATCCAAATCATCTTCATACATGCCAGATATAACAATGGCCACTGCGAGTGGGAATGTGTAGTTACTGTACTCCTGCATTAACAACAAGGGGAAAATCTGAAGTTGCTTCTTATTTATCAACTTAGACTAGAACATCATACGAACAAAAGAAAAGAGGACCAACATCAACAGTTTTGGATGTTTGTATATTACATACTAATCACAGTAGAGGCAACCCCCTCCCCACCCAACAATATGTTAAATTGTTAATAATGAAATAAATATACAAGTTATATTAAAAAAAATTGTAGGTTCGTTCTCAAGTTTTCAAGTCCACAGAGGAAAAAGTATGCATTACCCCTTTGCCGTAGTTTTGCCCCATATAGTCAATCCCATTCAGCCAGTGGCTATGAAAACCAACAGCAACCATTTCAGCCCGAGAATAGAACTGATGCCCAACATCAATACCTGCCAGGAAGGGAAACTTTAGCACCCACAAATAAAAATCTTCGAAAAAAAAGAGTACATATTTCAAAAGCAACTGTTTTCAATTATCAATCTCATAAACATATCATAATCAAACCAAAATGTATTTCAGTCAACAAAACCAATAAAAGCACATGGCATAAAGGCACAATCAACCAAAGTGAGAATCGCAAACCTGGAATGCTTCCGATTCTTTTAGTGGCATTCAAAATTTCTTTTCTCTCCATCATCTGCTAGACATTATAATTTAAAGGCAAGAAAAAAACAGGGGCAGATTACATCAGACCTTATAATCATGAATGTGACCATCATATTCCCAACAGGAACATCATTATTTTACTCACTAACACGAATTTTATTATTAAAGAAAGGTACAAGAAAGACAAACATGTCCATCAAAATCAGGATAAGCTAATTGCATTAAAATAAAAAAATTTCCCCAATCAACAAGAATGACACTAAAAGGAACATCATTGAGTCTTATTACAAAACAACATTGAGTCTTTTTACAAAACAAAGTTATCATATTGATATCAAGTAGGAAACTCATAAAACAAGAGTCGTGTCACAACGATTAACACCAGCACCAATGTTCCATTGATTTTCATGTTTCTTCAGAATTCCTAAGAATAGTACATCAGAATCACTTTACAAAACAGAAATGTCTGCACAGCACTTGCACCTAAGATCATTTGAATTCAGAATATATGACATTGTGAAAACACAAAGAATATGTCTATCATGAGAAGACAGTGATGAGGCAAGAATCATTTGGACTTGCCTTGGATACTGCCTTCAAATCAGGTCGTTTCGACGCCTTTGCCTCTGGCGGGGAAGCCTCTTTCTGCAGAAATTTGTTCATTTAGGGAAACATATTAAAGACCAAAATGCTCAGTCTCGAGACCACATGCATGTTAAGCAAAAGAGTAAGTAAAATAAACCGACCTTAGATTTTTTCGAAGATTTCGAGCCCTTTTTTGCGGATTTGGAGGCCTTCTTATCAGCCTCCACTTTCCTGCACCTCATTTCTTCTTCCTATGAATCAAATTTCTAAAAGTTGACCGTACTTCTTACCCAAACATTTTCAACATTTAAACATGCAAATAGGGTAAAATCTGAGCTCAATCCTTACGAGGACAAACCTGTACGAAATAAAGGTAATGCTTGTTGAACAGCCTCAGGGTCTCTTTGACCTTAGCATGGTCGCTCTTCTCAACCGAAGAATCAGTGGGTTTGCTGGCTCCGCCTTCTAAACCACCGTTAGAGCCGGCGTCCCCAGCCTCGTTTTTAGCAATGGAGCTTTTTCCACCGTCGACATTGGCTCGTTTGCAGAGGCTACCTCCGTCTCCCCTTCCGTCTTGCTCCCCTCCGTCTCTGTGCTCATCAAGTAATGCAACTCTTTTGCGGATCAGGAGTTGCTTCTGGGGTTTCTCTTTGCCCTTAAGGCGAGAACTAGTTCTCCTTCGCCGCGGCGAAGAAATCTCGTTTTTGGAATGTGGGTCTGCAGCGTCAGCGCCTCCTTCAGCATCGGCGGAGATCTGAACCAGAGATTTCACCACCATTTTTCACTCACTCGAAGGTATCTGCAGAAGCGAGAGAGTGATTTTGGGAAAAACTTGAGATTCTAGGGTTTATCAGGAGGCGTCAAGTCACACATGAAAATTAGAGCTCTGGTTTAGGGAGCTGAGAGAGAGGGAGAAAGTGTGTGTGTGGGGAAGCGTGGGCGCGTATTCGTGGGTTTGCTGGCGTCACTGTTGACTGTCGTGTACTGGTTTCGGAAGAGTACGGACAGGCCTTGATTCCCGCCCTCGCCCCTTCATCACCATTCCTCCCTCCCTCCCCTTCACTTAGGCTTGAGGCTTGAACGCTCCTCAGATTTGGCCTCTTCCCGAGGAAGGAAGGGTATTCTTGTCAAATCGAAACTAGAGTTTCCATAATTAGATACATTTTCCCTTGTAAATTGGTGTATTGTCAGATTTTAGACATTTATGGATATTTTTCCTTACTTGTAAAATTCTTTTTCTGATATTTTTCTAAGATAATTAAATTGTAACATAAAGTTTTAAATATGTTTATGGATATTCTTGGTCCTCAAAAAAAAAAAAAAAATAGATACAATACTCTTTGACAGTAAGTGCACGGTATTGTTAGATAGGTAATTAAGATAAAATACATTATCAATTTAGATAAGTAATTTTTTAAGATCAAATTCATTTGCAGTGTGATATGTGTAGCCAATTAACTTTTGAAAAGGAAAATGTCGGAACACCTCATTTTGTATATTACATTTTTACTTTTGTCAAACAATAAATTTTTATTAAATTAAATGTTAGATTAATCGCTAGCAGAATTTAAACTAACGCCGTCATGTAAGGAATGGTCACTTGCTTTTGTAAATCACATTTAAATCATCTTTCTAATTGAGGTAAAACATACTCATGTTATGATTCATATATCTATCAGAGAGATCATTTATATATAATCTATAAAACATGGTCTCCTTAACGTCATCCATTTGAAAAAGGAAAAAAATAACAGAGCAAATGTGAAAATAAAAATATTTTTGGGTTCATTTATATGTGTTTTTAAAATGACTAAAAGCGATGCTTTTAGATAAAATATTTTTTGGTTCTAAAAGCATTTAAGTGTTTTCTACAAAAAACACATGTTATGTGATTCTTTCGGGAAGCACTTTAAGTGAATTTTCCAGGCTTTATTAGCATTTTTACTAATGATTGTTTTCAAAAATATGGTGAAAAACGTTTTTAATCATTTTAAAAGCACATCTAAACAAACTTTTTATCTCTTTGTTTTTCAAAGAAACAAAGTAAGGATACCTCGTTATATGTGCTCAAATTTATATTTAAAAATAATAAAAAATAAAATCATTTTTAAAGTGCTCATAGATTCTTTTGTGCTTCAACAAAGCTGTCCAATGTTGTTCAAAAATAAAAAAAACAAACAAAGTTGTCACATAAGCTTTCAAATTTAGAAAATGTCGTAAACTCTCTAAATTAAAATGTTCTTTATATTATACTAACGTGTTGTTGTCTAACATTTTCCCAAAAATGAAATATTGAAAAAGGTTCACATGATGGAAAGTAATATAAAATGGAGTATGCAGAAGCAAATTTGTGAATCAACAAATTTTAGTTTTCAAACTGCTATTCGGGTCAACAAAATTGTATTTAAAGAGTCACATTTAGATAAATTGTTAAATATGCTCTTAAGGTATGTTTACTTAGGATACCTTCATTTTCATACACAAACTCATCGAGACCTATCCACTTTTTATTCATTTGAATGTTAGTGAACACATGATACTTGTTACTTTCCACTTCATTCATGGTAGTAAACATTAGTGAATACACATGTAAATCATTCAACGAGAAGGTAACTACCATTCAGTAATACTTTTTGCATATCCTTTAATTTAATAATTTATTAAACTATTATCAAACAATCAATAGTGTAAGACAGTGAATCAAATTTGGACATCTGATGCAAAGGTAAGCGCTATTATTGAACTACAAGCCGCATACCTAATTTAAGTGTTTTTTTTTTATTGGTACTATTTGGTGTTTGAACGTGAGATTTTGCATTCACATCAAGTGGTCTAAACCCTCACTCTTTGATATAAAGATATCGTTGTATTGAAAGATTTGAAATTTTGCTTTGAGTTGTTTTTAATCTTATATGTAGAAACTCAAACTTACCAAAATGAAAGGCCTTATCGAGTGGCATTTGGTTTATAATAAAACTACTTGGACACAGTGAAGTGGTACATTTGTTTGACGACTCTTTAATAAATGCGGGCTCTACTATCATGTGAGGCCACTTGTATTGAAAAGTGTGTCGATTTTTGTGCAAAAATATCATGGTTACCACATTTATATTACTTTTTTACTGGAGATGGAGCCCACCAATGTTGGTGGGCCTTACTTATATCAGACAGATAGTACATATGACAATTTTGATAGATGTCTTCTTAAAATAAGATAAATAAATTCTAGTACCTGCTTGCCTCTTCGTTCATGGATTTGGGCCATTTGCGAGGGAATAGGCCCAAAACACCAACACGTCCATTATCCATTTCGTTTGTAGGGAGCCGGCAGTTTGCTTGGCTAGGCTATTGGTCAGTCTATCACGTTCACATATAATTCACTCTGTATTGTAGGAGTTGGACCTCCACACTCCACAGGACCACAGACAGGAAGAGCCTGGCCTCTCTCTGCTAGTAAACAGAAAAACTAAATCCTTATCTCTCTCCACCTGTCTCTACTCTTTTTTCTTGAGGGATGGAGGGAGCAAGCGAGCGAGCAATGGCAGCGAAAGTGCTATCATCCCCTCTGCACCCACATTCAAATCCTCTTAGTTCTCGTTCTCTGAATATACTCCACGTAACCCATGACCAGCAGAGGCAGCTGCAGCCATGGCGGCTGAGCCAGCGTTCATTAGGAACCAACAAGAAGAGAGAGGTGGTGATGAGCTCCCTCCACGAGTCTCTTGTTAGTACGTCGTCGTATCTGGTACCACTCTTACTGGAACCACCGCAGCAACTAAACGCATCCAGCAGCAGCTCCCTCATGTTTGTGGTTGGAGCTGCAGAAGGCGCCGTGGGTTATTCGTTGGCCAGTTACTACACATCCCTGGGTCTCTTCGTCATCTCTGTTCCTGGCCTTTGGTCCCTCATCAAACGTTCTGTTAAATCCAAGGTCAAATTTCACTTGTTACATGTATAGATTAATTATGCCCTCCTCTTCGATTTCCCTTATAGTTGTTAATATGTACGTATATGTGGAATTTCAGGTAGTTCAAAAGACGTTTATAGGTGAAGAGAAGAAGGCACCAAGCCAAGTCGCTGGGGAAATCTTATCCTTTTTCACTCGCAACAATTTTGTGGTCACTGATAGAGGGGAGACCATTACGTAAGCCCCACCTCCACCTTATCTACATTCAACTTACTCAATTTGAAAGTCGACGTCCATTTCTTCGTTCAACATAAATTGAATTAGTGACGAGGTCACGAACCATGCTTGCTATCCATGAACTATAATATGTTATCTTTTTCTTTTTGAAATCTCCATATGTGATGTGTGTTTGTTTGCACTACGGTTTTTATTGTTTGCCTGCCATTGGCAGGAAGTTTTTTCAAACATCTATGTAGTCGTAGATACGTTCAAATACTTATGTCTTGTCTTTGAATGGTATGAAGGTTTGAAGGCATGATGGTTCCAAGTCGAGGCCAAGCGGCATTGCTTATTTTTTGCACCTGCATCAGCCTCGCAAGTGTAGCTCTTGTTCTTACCATAACTGTTCCTGATTTCGGCAATAACTGGTTTTTGCTCACCGCCTTGAGTCCATTGGCGTAAGCACTGCCTGCAACCTCACTCTTCAATTCCATTTCACTTCTCCGTGTCAAATTGCACGTGTGCTCCAAAACCAAAAAAGGTACTGATGTTTTCATAATGGAACACAGGGGCGCATATTACTGGAAGCGAGCATCGCGAAAGGAGCAGATCAAGGTCAAAATGATGGTCATAGACGACGGTGCGCAGTCAGAGATCATCGTTCAAGGGGATGATCAGCAGGTAGAGCAAATGAGAAAGGAGCTTCAACTGAGTGAGAAAGGAATGGTGTATGTTAAGGGCATATTCGGGAGATAAAGAAATACCTCTATATCTGTAGTCAAATTCAATGTTTTGCTCAGAGTACTAGGAAATGAAGCCGTTCTTGTATTAGATCCTTGAAAGATTTTGAGATATGTATGCACAATCATTCAATTTGACCTATTCATACTACTTCCGTAGTACCGTAGTAGCCCCCGTATCCCTTGATACTTTGCAATCCCTCATCCATACACAGCATCTAATGATCGAGGCAGAGAGCACCATAACGCAATTTGGTAACAATAATAATAAGCCGCAACAGATAAGTAAAGTTTTCTTGATGCATAAATGACCAAATAAATAACAGAATCCTCAGTTGAGCAAAGTTTGGCGCTTTTGGTAGGGTTGATGCTCAGCAAAGCCAAGGCAACTTATTGACAATCCATAGCAACACCACCCAGCGAGAGTTACATAATATGAAAACCCTATTTCTAAACACCACCAAGGGGGAAAGAGAGTAAAAGCAAAAGTGTTTGTAACAAATCTTCGACATTATCTGATTAACTTATGAAAAAGAACTCATCCAGAAACGACAGTTTTCAACCAATCAGTAACTTGTTCTCCTCCAAGAAGGAATAGGTGGGTACCTCCAAATTGTATGGTGCTGGTCCCTTGCGGATCCTTCCCGAAATATCATAGTGGGAACCATGGCATGGACAAAACCATCCACCAAAGTCACCAGCATTCGGCAAGGGAATGCAACCCAGATGCGTGCAGACTCCCACAACAATGAGCCATTCAGGGTTTTTAACCCTCTCAGCATCTTGCTGCGGATCACGGAGAGAATTAACATCTACACTATTTGCCAGCTTGATATCATCGTCAGTTCGGCGTCTGATGAAGACTGGCTTTCCACGCCACTTAACAGTCACAGTTGAACCTGGCTCAATGCTCGAGAGATCAACCTCGAGCGAGGCCATGGCAAGAACATCCTTACTGGCTGACATGCTTAGCACAAACTTAAGGATAAGCAGACGAATCAGAGAAGCATAGACAAACCTACCACCTGTGAGGACAAAGTAGGCAAATGCACGCTTGCTGGGGTCACCTGGAGGGTAACGCTCATGGTTGTACTCGTCATAAACTATCTTTGAACTAGGATTCTTGACAGCTGCCACAGTTGGCGGAACGTCTGGAACTAGATTGTTGTCCCCAGAAGGGGTCAGTGAACCAGACGCAAAACCTGAAGAAATGGATCAATTAGAGCAAGAGAAATATAAGAATAAAAGCCATTGATTGACACAACACTTGAATAATTACTCAAAGCTGTGAACTTTGGAACTGCTATTAAAGACGTCGAATAGCCAATTACATTCAGACTGAAACTTGATGCTTCATGACCTTTTTCCTTGGTCTTTTCTTTTCTTCTTCTATAAGTAATTTTAACAGAAATATACAGAATTATTATTGTAGCGAATTAAATTCAGCATCAATGGCAGCTAAATATAAGACTAAACTAATTGCACATCCCCAAAATGCATAGTATCAAACAATTCCCAAAAAAATAGCGATTAAATTCTGATGAAATACCCTAAATAACAGATTCCTGCGGAAGAATTTGGGGAAAATACCCTAAATAAGCAGTAGCCACGAAAGAGGAAGAGAAATGAGGGGAACCCTAACCTCTGGACGGAAGATACAAGTCAGGGGTGAAATAGGCGGATCTGAGCTCATCGGAGAAGTCACGGCCGTCGATGAGATTTCGGGACAGGATAGAGGAGGAGGCGGTGGCGGCCTGGTTGGACCTCCATGGCGACGCGGACACAGAAGAAAGCCTCCTCGCCGCAACCCTCAACATTTTTTTCCCTTTTTATTTTTCTTCTTTTTGTAATTATTGTTCTGGTTTTCAGGTTTACGACTGTTGCGCTGCGAAATGGTATTTGGGCTTCGCCGCTGTACAAATGCTGCCTGTGGAGAGAGAGAGAGAGAGAGAGAGAGAATAAAAACGGGCAAACCCAATTTTCTCTTGCGATGACAAATTGGAATTTTGGAACAAACCCAATAGGGAAACGACCGTGTTGTCGATATATTTAGCGGGCGGCCCTGATTTTGGCACGTCATATCCCATTCGATTCACTTTTCTATTTTGCTAAATTTTAGTTTTGCGATTTAACCTATGTAAAAGGACAAATAACTTCATTTGGTCAACGTCATCAAACAAATTAACAAGCACGAGTGACAAATGTAAAAGTAATCTAAAACACATCGCATATGCTCAAAGAGTGCTAACTTCTATTTTTGCTAAAAAATTAACAAATTTAAGTCTATTGTAAACATTGATGGCTGACCACTAAATGATGTAATGGATGACTATATCAACCATTTTAGAACACTATAGCTTAGCTGGCAGCAAGGCAGCAAACACTTTCATCTGTGCCTATAAAAAGGAATGTTGAGGATGAGAGCAAATACATAGAAGCCACAAGGCTCACGGAAGAGGAAGAGAGAGAAGAGAGGAAGAGGAAATGAGATAATAGAGAGAGTTATTTTGTATTCTTATTATTCTAAATTATAATGAAAGCATCACTGTTGCTTCGAAGACGTACTCCAGTCATACTATGAACCTCATAAATTTTGTGTCTTATTTTATGTATTCCACTGCACACATCGTCGATTTTACAACAAAGTTATTATTCTTAAATTTCAACAAGTTCTAAGTTGTAAATTTTAAATCATGAAATTAAAGCCTCTGACAACAAAGGGGAACCTTCCCAAAACTAAAATCATAATTTGCCTTTTTTTATTACACTACGTTATTAAGTACCAAACTACGCTTTTGAAAAAAAAGTACAAGCGTTTTAAGCAAATCACGATTTCAATCTAAATATATAAGAACATATTCATATATAAACATAAATGAGCTATTAAGTACGTTAGTCTCGCGTGTGAACTTAAAGCTAGCACAGACGATTGTATATATATTTTTTATTTAAACAAACGATATTATCTATACTAAAGGAGAAATAGACTTAGCCTCACAATAGGTTAGCAATAATGTGGTTGAAATTCGTTTTTTGCGAGAATCGAACCTAAGACTTCTCATTTACAAATAAGAGAAATACTACTAGACCGTAGTACTAAGTGACCTAAAAAAATTGAAGTTTTGTCCTCAATCACCTTTAGGAATTGATTGTTGACTAAGGGGGGTGTATGCAATTGGGAATTTGAGAGATTTTAATAGATTTATAAATTCATGGATTTTTATGGAGTTTAACTAATTTGTAGAGATTCCATGCAAAATTTTGATTCAATTCCCTCGTCACTGGGAGAGGTAAGATTTGTGGATGCTTAAAATACACTACAAAATTTATCCAATTCCCTCTAATTCCTCCACTTTGCCAAATTCTTTAAATTCTAATTCTAATTCTAATTGAATATACTTGGAATATTATAAACTTCTTTAAAATTCTAATTGAATACACTCGCATTTATAAGGATTTTAATAAACTATCTTAAAATTATTATTGAATACACATTGAATTTCAAAGAAATACTTAAAATCCAGATTGAATACCCTGAATTCATTAAAAGAATTAAAATTCCTCAAAATTTCAGTTGAATACGTCCCTAAATCATGCTAGTAAAAGTGTAAAACGTGAAAAATGGAGTCGGTCACACAAAACTAATGATTGTGTTGGGCCGAGTCATGGAGAGATATAAACATTTAAATTGGGATGGATAAAAGGTTTGGCCCAGTCCAGTCCAATCCAATCCAATTGCGTTGTCATCTGCGTCGTCTGAAAATCGTGGAGTCCAGTCGTACATAAACACAGAATGAAACACACAGGAAAGATAGTGATGGAATTGGAATTTTGACCCCAAGAAAAAATGGAACCGGAAGGAATCAGTAAGAAAGAAGAAGAAGAAGAAGAAGAAAGCGGCGGCGGCGGAGGAGGAGGGGGTGAGATTGACAAGGTACATTTGTCGTCGTCGGCGGCGTTGGAGATAGAGTACTTGAGCTATGGAGGAGAAGAGCACCTGCCTCTAATAATGGGCCTGGTGGACCAAGAACTGAGCGAGCCGTACTCCATCTTCACCTATCGGTACTTCGTGTATCTGTGGCCGCAGCTCTGTTTCATGGCGTTCCACGGAGGCAGGTGCGTGGGGACAGTGGTGTGCAAGATGGGGGAGCACCGCAACACCTACAGAGGGTACATCGCTATGCTCGTCGTCATCAAACCCTACAGAGGCAAAGGCATCGCCACCCAACTAGTTAGCAGATCTATCCAAGTCATGAAGGAATCTGGCTGCGAAGAGGTATCTCTCTAATTTCGTAAATAAAATCAATCTGCTTTTGGGGCCCTAGCGTCGCCGCCGTTGTCACGAATGATTTGATTGATCGATTGATTGGATTGGATTCAGGTAACGCTGGAGGCGGAAGTGACAAATAAAGGAGCGCTGGCGCTGTACGGGCGTCTTGGATTTATACGGGCAAAGAGGCTATTCCGGTACTACTTGAACGGCGTGGATGCTTTCCGTCTGAAGCTGCTGTTTCCTCGCCCTCTTTACTCTCTTCCTTCCCAATCCCAGCCTAATAATTACAGCATGGCCATGGCCATTGAAGATTGACGAAGAGCTTCAAGAAGCTTGGTTTCTTGTATTCAGACCATTTCTTTTGTTATGTAAAAGCATCTGTTTATCACATGATTCAGTCAAATGTGGTCTACTTGAACAAACAATTCAATTCAAAGCTGGAGAATTTGATTGAAAACGGCAAGATAGATTACAATTTGCTCATCTCATGCAATTCAACACTACAATTTGCGGCGCACTACACCCTCTGAATTGGTGTATTACACTCGAATACAAATCCAGGATATCTATTCTAGCCAGCAGGAGGAGGAGCAATATTCCGATGAGGAGGAGCAGAGTGATGGGGAGGAACAATGTGACAAACAGGAGCCCAGCGATGAGGAGGGGTATAGCGATGAGCTGGAACATTACGATGAGGAGTAGTCTTTTTATAGGTTGATCTGGGAGAAAAAATAGAATTCGTTTCTGAAGCATCTTTCCTGTTCCTCTTAGGCTCTTAGCCTCTTACTCGTAGCAAGGGTGTTCCTTGTACTTCTGTTAACTTGCTTTGCTTGTCTGTAGGAGACTAGAGAGGTAAATTAAATAACCAACAACTAATTAGTTAGTTAAAACAAATAAAAGAAGTGCCAAGTACTTGTACTTAAGTGCAAAGGCAAGCACTTGTCTTGATGATATGTGATGATACAGCGTGAGAATCTGTCAGGGACGAAGATGCTACTGCAACGGATCAATGGCTAGAGCTTGAGGTTGTAGATATTGATTCGTGATTGACTGTCCTGCCGCAGCATGTAATATCTCAAAGCTTGAGGCTGGGAAAGATTCATCTTCTTCATCATCCGGAGGAGCTCAAAATCCAGCATTACCATTCAATGTCAGTCGAAAACCTTCAAAAATTAAGTTGAAGGTTTATTGGATAAACTAAAAGTGGTTAATGTTTCCAGTCACTTTATTAGTTTTCTCGACAACCAAACAGTAGTTAATTGTCTTTCAATATAAAACAACTAATCCCCCAGAGATCTGATCAGAGGGAACAGCAGCAGCAGCAGCAAGAACAACAATGAGAGAGATGGAGGGAGAGAGTGGGCAAAAAAGGCGGCGAAATTATACAATTACACAAAGCAGAGATAGATAATAGAGGATGATGAATTGTCTTGAAAATTTTGTCATCTTTTTTATTTTATTTTGGAATGGAATTAAATTAATGCCAATTAATTCGCTTCCCTTACTTCCCTTATCTGGAACTCTCCTCTCCTCTCCTCTCCCCTGGCCAGCAAGGGCGGGGAAATTTGGATATGGGCTTTACTAACAAGGCCCGGCCTCTAAATTACGTCGATTATACCATCATTCAAAGTCCAACTAAAATGAAAAATCAAGGTTAATAAAAAACTATTTTCGGGGTCTTTCTAACCAAAAATGGGAAGGAAAACGTTTGTATTTTGGGCTTTTTCGGCTCCATTTTCTTCATAAATAAATAAATAAACATATAAAAACCGTAAGTGGTAAAGGCGTATTACTATCCATGGAGAGAGAGAATGCCGGAAGGCGGAAGAATAAGAAAAGGATAAACCGTTTACTCCAGGGCCAGAAGTCCACGGGCTCCAAAAACCTCCAATCCCCTAAAACACTGCCGTCAACTTCCCAGTTTGTTTCCAACGGCAACTCGAACGGCTCGCTATCAATGTCATGTTAGCAGCCAAGCCATGCATAAAGCACAATTTTTTTTTTTTTTTTTTTTTTGAAAAAAGATAAATTTCATTACTAACCCAACAGATTTATACAAAGCACAAATTTTTGCCTTCTTATTTGTTGCTGATTTGACTCATTTTATTTTATTTTTTTTGCTAATTGTGTATTTGCATCCTTCTATAACAGTGGTTGACCCAAACTCAAATTGAACCGTTTGGAAAAGAAACTCAAATTGAACCATGTAACCTTCAAATTAAAAGTTTAAGTTCATTAGAGGAGTATTTTATCCTACAAAATAAAAGAATAAAAAGAATAAAAAACGTTTTCTAAAGACACTTGAACTCTCTCAAACTCTATCTTAACCGCATACCTTGCTGCTGCAATCAGGAATCAGGAACCAGGGATCGACGCAGCCTCCGAGTAAGCGTAGAAGCTGAGACTTGAGCCGCGCTGCGCCGCGCCAGAGCGCGCCAATGAACCGTTCAATGTTAAATTAACGGTTTTGCCGAAGCCACGCACACTCGTCTCATCTGTCTCTCTCACGCTCTCTTATGCTGTGTGGTGTGGGCGTACGTCTCTCACCCAACTCCTCAACCCAATCCGATAATACGAAACGCTCCCCCCCCACTCTCCAACACTCTCTCTCTCTCCGCATTTTAATTGGGTTTTTTCTCAGGGCAAATTCCCAATTTTTTTTCTGGGTTTTCACTGCAGTTCTCCGCATTTAATTGGCTTTCTGTTCGAGGCCTTAAACAATCACCAGATGTTTCAGGTATTGTCTTTTTCTTTTCTTTTTCCTGCCAAATTACGCATTCCGTTGTCTTGGGTTCCCGTTTTCAATTTCTGCATGAGGTATTTGAATGCGTTTCTTGTATGTTTTATCCCTTTTCTTTTCTTTAATTTTTCATATCCGGTTGGTTTTCATTGTCAATTTGGTTCCTAAGTGGGTTTCCAATCGTCAGCGAATATGTATGGGTATCTGGGGAATGCGTCTTCCATCCATAAGTTGCTGTTGTAGCGTTCAATTTTTAATCTTTTTATGGTATTTCAGTTTTCTTTATTTCAATGCGTGCAATTTTTAATCTTTTTAATATAATTGTTTGTTTGTTTTAATTTGGCACAATTCAGGGGTGTTTTGATTCGCATTTGAGGGATTAAATTGTTCAAGTAATGCCATTGAATTCTCCATAAATAAATTGAGGTTGGACGTTGACTCTATCTTTATAGTAGCTTACTCCTTTAAAGTGCCTTACAATTTAGAAAGCAAGTACTCAGTTCAAACTGATAGATGGACTCACTCCAGTCCAGTTAGCTGCATTGATTTTGTTCACCACGTGTTTCGGGTTACAGTTTTAGTTGATTTATGAGGCATTTTGTAGCTATGGATTATAATGTACTTGTAAATGTTTGATATTTGATCTCAGGTTCAATTAAAAACGACGGCATGTGTTAAAGGTAATAATGTATGACGGTATAATGCTTTGACGGAGCTTTGTTTGACATCTTGTGCTAATGGCGGCTGATCAGCAGAGAAAGGGTTGCAATTCTAGGGAGCAACATATAGCAAAAAAGAAAAATATTGGATTGCTTCAGGATGATTCAGACGTGAACTCTCATATTTCTCTTGAGTGGGATGGGAATCAGAACATGGTAGTCGCCAAAAGGGATCAAATTGGCATAAGTAGGAGAAATTTGAAGCCTTTTTTTGATTTTGCTTTCAACAGCTTTAATACATTGGCAGATGTTTTTGCTGTTCCTGAGGGAATCTATGATTTGGAAAATTTGGAAGATGTGCTTTCATATGAGGTAGCTTTTAATTTACGGTTAGCCACAAGTATGTATCTACTTTATGTTGTATTAATGCAACTAATATGCTATTGTTTAAACAATGATGCAGGTTTGGAATACTCAGCTGTCTGAGAATGAGAAGAATCATCTTATGCAGCTTCTTCCTAGCGGACAAGAGGCAGAGGAAGTTGTGCAAGCATTGCTTGCTGGGGATTGCTTTGACTTTGGAAACCCTTTACTTAAATGGTACGTATTTTTATGTTATACTTGTATTGATGCAGTCCCTTTCCTCTTCTCTTTTCCTTTAATTTTGTTTCTTTTATATTTTTAAGAGTAAATAAATGCAGCACTGCTAAATATTGTTTTTTGTAGACTAATCAAAATTTAAATTAGTTCATGTTTCTTGTAAGAAAATGGGTTTCATGTGGTTGGGAAAAGTTTGTTACATTAAAATTGGAAAAGTTTGTTACATCAATATTGTACTGTTCCATCTGTTTGATCAGAAAATTTAAAACAAGAAACTTTTCTGTTGTTTTCTGTTAAATTCTTTTTCAAACATTGTATGTTGTGCATGTACTAGGTATCACTTTTAGAGGATTCTAATTTCTAACATGAAAGAAAAGAAAGAAGTTATTGTAGCTTTGTGAGTTTTAAATAGTAGCTTCTTTTATGACTAATAATTTAATTCCATAGTGTACCAATGATTTTAATTGAGATATATGCTTTCAGGGGTGCTTCACTTTGCTCAGGTGATTTCCATCCTGATGCCATACTTCGTAGGGAACAATATCTAATAACTGATAAGAAAACATTCTACAATGAGTTGCAGACGTACCATAATGAGTACGTTACGCTTTTCCACTTTTTTCTGTAATACATATAATACTGTTTTCGAAAGGCTCTCTTGCGCTAAAACATACCGTCACAATCCCTTTTATGGTTTTTATGGCAGTATGATTGCATATTTACAGAAGTTGAAGGAGAGATGCGCAAGCTGTAAGGATCCTGAAAAGGAAATTGTGCAGAATATGTGGAGGTTGATGCTCACTGTATTTTCTTCTTTTTTTTTTTCATCTCATAATTATGAGCTTAATGAATGCCAAACCTTCCCTTTGATGCTCAACCAAGTACCAATTTATAAGGAGGAGGAATTCTTGTTCAAATTGTGTTTTTCCCTTCATTTAGTCATTTGACAGATTACTTGGAGCCTTTTGGTGCTATTCTCATGGGGATTATACTTTATGCAGGTTAAGAATTGATGTCGAGAAACCAATTTTTTCACATGCAAATGAATCCAGATTGCATGATCTTGAGGAAAATGCCATAGTTACATCTGAATCTTGTTCTTGGGAGAAAGCATGCAGTAGTGATAACCAGATTTCCTCAGTGAACAAGGGAGGAGAATTTCAGAACAGGTAATTCAGCTATCCACATTTAGTCCTACCAGAGCGCCTATGTGCTCCAGGTTCATTTTAATTTTCTTAAATTATAAACGTACTTGGCTATGGCTACTTACTGTATGTTTAGTTGACGTTTGATGATTTTTGCGACATTTATATATCAATCTACTTTGGATGTGCATGAGATCTATAAGTTTTTATTGTGTCAGGATCTGTGAGAAAGGCTTCCTAAAGGACAAAGGTAGAAATTTGTGGGTTACACCAGATGGAGCACTTAATGCAGGAGCAAGATCCAAAAAAGGAGACAATCTACACAAGCGCAATATCTACAGTAGCGATGGTGCTAAATACATGTCGTATGTTAAGGTTGGTGTTCATTTGGTAATTCTGAAACTTAATAAAATTATGGATGGATTCTGTAAATCTGCGTAACCTAATCAGTCACCTCTCAGGCTTGAGTTTTGGGATCAGTGGTCGCTTGTTAAACTTAAATGGCCAGACACATACCTTAATGGCTTCTGAGCATAGACACAGAATTATCCCATTTCCCTGTTAAGTAGGACAAATAAGTCAAGTAGAAAAAAGTTGTAATCAGATGTTAGGTTTTGAACACAATTATGTTTGGAACTCATTGCCTCTAAGTTGTTTATTTGAATGGGTTTTAACTTTTTCCTATGTAACTGTTGGCAACTAGCATATATTAACATCCATAATTTGTTTTATTTTTCGAGCCCAGTAAACCAACACATAGACAAGACACTCCTTTCTCTCTCTCTCTCTCTCTCTCTCTCTCTCTTCCTACACACAGAGCCATCTTTTTTCTGTGTACTTGTTGCTCTGGGTCATGATATATAACATTCTAATTGTAAAGAGGCTCTTGCTGAATGGGTGCTTTTTAACTATTTCAGATTAGCAAGAAGCAGTATGAAATTGTTAAGAGCCTGAAGCAGTCTGGCAAAAGCATTCAGTCCAGGTCTCTCGAGCGGGTTTTAGGTAACCTTGATAACTTTGTTGTACAACCATATGAAGTCTTTGTGGAAGAAGAACAGAAGAAGTTACATCAGCACTGGTTAGTGTCTAGTGAAATATATATTTTACTCTATATTTGATTGTCTGCCTCCTCAAAGTATAGTCTTCTTTATACAGGTTGCAATTGGCAATTAAAGATATCCCGGCAGCTTATGCAAACTGGATAGAAATGCATTTACAAAGATGGCAAATGACAAAGTCTTTGGAGAAGGACATGAAAAGGAGGCTAAGGTCTCTGATAGAGGTTAGTGATTCTGCCTTTATCTCCCCCCCACCCCCTTTCCTTTTTTTTTTTCTTTTTCCGTTTTAGTGGACGTATCTACCTTTATCAATCTGGTGGTAGCCATCCGTTTCTTAATGAACCTGTCTCCATTGTTGTGTGAGATATTTTATGGGCTGGTTTGTGATGGGGTGTTCAGGATGACGAAGGTGGTCACAACCTTGAACATGTGCTTCAGGATGAGATAGATATTGGAGCAACAAACTGTCAATCTCCCATGGAAGATGATGAAAAGTCTTTACCCAGCTTCCTACATGGTGATGAGTGCAACCCCACAGACATGGAAGATGATGGAAAGTCTGTACCCGGCATCCTACAGGGTGACGAGTGCAACCCCACGGACATGGAAGAAGATGACAACTCTCCACAGAAGCTTAGTGGAGGTCATGAGTGCAACCCCACAGATACAGATTCAGATGAACATTTCAGTGCAGAGTCGGATAATGATTCAGAAAAGCATATCATTATAGAATCAGATCATTTTCCTCCAAATGTACCTGATTACACGGAGAATCTGAGTACTGCAGATACTCCAGTAAACGAGGGAGCACAATTATGTGCTAGTGGAGATGTCTGGAAGGCAGTTAATGTGCCACATTCTTACTATGATTCTACCACATGTCACGCATATTCATCTGCCAGTGAGTTATCGCTTGCACATCTACAAGTTAATCAAGTTCAGCAGACACACTTAGGTGCTATAGAGTCCGACTTGCCTGTGAGAGACAGTGGGAAAGATTTAATGCACATACAATCAGAGAATGGTTCCTTCAGTTCTTACCGAAACCAAGATCAAAATGAAATGCTTCAATCTCTCTTTAAGGGCCAGAGCATGCTATCTTACAATCCTGAGAAGAAACAGACAGGGTTGGAATTCCAGCCACCAGCCAATGTGTTTATAGGTGATGGTCAGTTTTCAGC
This sequence comes from Pyrus communis, assembly GCF_041283825.1. Taxonomy (NCBI): domain Eukaryota; kingdom Viridiplantae; phylum Streptophyta; class Magnoliopsida; order Rosales; family Rosaceae; genus Pyrus; species Pyrus communis. The sequence goes on along the minus strand of NC_142573.1, from coordinate 161,357 downwards.
GCATTTTGAAGAGCAGCAACACCAGTCACTGCCTCTGGAGCAAGGGCAGAAGAGAGAGAGCGAGGTATACATGCAACCAAGATTACCTGAGAACATTTACTCTGATGGAGGTAGTTACTTAATTTCAAGGCCGGAACATTCGGCTCCAGTTGAAGTGCAGGATTGGGCTGTCAATAGTGTTCGTATGCCAGGACCTCAGCAATCTCACTTACATGGTGGAGAAGTGTTGAGTCATAATTGGTTTTCTGGTGGTACTAGTGCCACAAGTCAGACCATTGGGAATGGTACGAACGCAGATCAAAGCTTATTCAGTGTTCTACCTCATAGTAACCAATTGCGAGCAAGTAGCCCTTACCATCCCGTAGCCCCCGCTGAGCAGTTCATGTCCTCTAGGAGCTATGGAACGGTGGGTGGGGTTACTCCGAGGTTCGGAAATGTTGTACCACAAGCAGGAGCTGAACTTGATTACTTGGGTGGGCATGAAGCAGCCACTCCCATGATACATGATGATATGCAATGGATGAATTTACCGCATCAGAACTCTGGTTTACGTGATCCAATGGGTAAACCATTCTTGAGGTCGTGGAACCCGTAAGACAATTTTCTTGCATGGTAACGTAAACAGGAAATGGTGACAAGTGAGGGTTACAGTAGATGAAAGTGCAGAGTTGGAGATAGGTTTTTGACTTTGTACATACCTATACAAGGGCCAACTCAGCAGCGTGTACATATATGTTAGATGGGGGCAGAGACAGAGAGCAGCAGGCAGGGGTTGGGGGGGGAGACCGTGGGATTATTGGACAATTCCTGGCATCTCAAATTTGTTAGTTGATAGTTTAGAATTTTATTTTTCATTGGGAATCCTTTTTTCTTCTTATTCTCTGTTTATGGAGAACTATCTTGGAATAATTTTTTGGAGGCTTTTAAAGTTTTCTGTAGAGGCAAATGCTTGAATAGTAGCATATCATGGCTTTGGTTGTTGGCTGGCATTTCCAAACTCTCTTCCTCTCATGAAATGTTGAATGCTTTTACCATCGTCGTCTATCGAAGTTAGTGTTTTGCAGCGTTTCTGTTTGAGTATGCCCCATCACCATTATCATCCACTGAGCTGAGATGATCAAACACGAGTCTCGTAGGTGGATCGTGCTTTCTAGTGACACTGTTTCTAACAGCAGCAGCAGTATTGGCATTTGGTGAGCAACCTTGTTTTACACGACTTGAAAATGAAGATGTGGTTGAATGAAATCTGATCGAAAATGTCGGGATTTGAATTGTTGCCAGTGCCTCTGTCTATGTATGGGATATGTCAGTTGCTCTTGGAATACAATGCAATCCCGCACTGGATCGTTGTAAAATTTGGCACAGAACGCACGGGGATGCTGTCTAATAGCGTTTCCTTCCGTGTTGAAAATTAACCAACCCCCTCCACAAAACCCAAAAAAAAAAAAAAAAAAAAAAAAAAAAAAAAAAGCCGAAAAAATCAACCTGCATTAACCTTAAAACTTTGCGTAATTATTTATTTAATTTTGTGGTCTGATACTCGCAGGGTTTAGGTTATGGTTTTATTACAAGTGTAAGTTACGTACAAGAAGAGGATGTAGTGGAAGTAGGGTGGGGGGAAGCTACGCAGTAAACAAGTACGACAACCAGAAAAAGATAGATGGAGAGGTCGAGCAGAAGAGAGAGCTACTAAAACAACGGGGATCCCCCAAATCCGACTTGAGACGTTAAAGGCGCACTATTGTAGGAAGGCAAATGTTTGCAGGGTCGTCAGTCGTCGCTGCGGAGATAAAAGTGGCGGCAGTTACCACTTGGCTACCTCCTCCTTTTCTCTTCCCTTCCCATTAACTGCGTGCATGCATCTCTCTCTCTCTCTCTCTCTCTCTCTCTCTCTGCTTGTGAGAAAGAAAAGGCATGAATGAAACTAAGTAATAGCTAGGCTTATTAGAATTAGAGAGTTACAGACAGCTGAATTAATCTCAAAGCCAAAGGCTCAACAAGAAGAAAAAGGAAAATGGGTAAGAAAGACGTGATTCGGTTAGAGCGTGAATCTGCCATTCAAGTTCTCAAGCCCAAACTCTTCATGACCTTGGCTAACCTCATCGGTTTGTACTTTGTACTTGTCATGATCTAATCATGCCATTGCCCTTGACTGTCTTTGTAATTCTTGCTAACTGGAACCTGGTTCTCAAATATTCTCTAGAGGAAAGTTCTGATCGCGCTGAGTTTCTCAAGCTCTGTAAGAGAGTCGAGTACACAATTCGGGCTTGGTATCTCCTTCAATTTGAGGATTTGATGGTATGCATTTCATATGCGAACAATATGCTATGCTCCGGATCATCTTTTCGCTTTTCTTTTCCAGATATTATTCATGCATGTCCCAAATTTCAATTATTTATTTCCGATATCTCATCAAGTTTTGTTTAACTTTGACATTGTGTATTTGTCAATTCTATACACTCAGCAACTATACTCCCTGTTTGATCCTGTCCATGGGAGTCAGAAATTGGAGCAGCAGAAGCTTTCTCCTCAAGAAATTGATGTACTTGAACAGAACTTCCTCAAGTACTTGTTTCAGGTTCTATTCTATGGCTGCTGTGCTTCCCCTTCTTATTCTTGTTTTCATTTCTATACCCCCGGCGCCCCATACAAGTAAAATGAACAAGAGAAAAAGAAACAGGAAATCTTCAAATGATACAAATTATGCACTGCCAACTCCTTTTACAGGTGATGGAAAAGAGTAATTTCAAGATTGCAACTAACGAAGAAATTGAGGTTGCGCAGTCGGGGCAGTATCTTCTAAACCTTCCCATCGTTGTTGATGAATCTAAGGTTTGTACCGTCTCACCAAAATGTTTTCCTTCCATCACTAGTTTCTGTTCAGCAAAATTGCTTCATTGGAACTTTGGTTTTTATGTGATGCGATCTTCACGTTTGGTTGCTGATCCCAATATGTTACGTAGCTTGACAATAAACTTTTGAGGAAATACTTTAACACGCATCCTTGCCCAAACATTCCAGATTTTGCTGATAAGGTATTTTCAAATACTGCAAACAAACATCTGCAAGTTTCAAATCCCTTGTTAAAATTCAAGTGGCTCATTTGATGTTGTCTTGCTTCAGTACGTCATCTTCCGACGCGGCATTGGACTTGATAAGACTTCAGATTACTTTATCATGGAGAAAGTGGACATGATCATTGCACGTTGCTGGAAATATCTTTTAAGACTAACCAAGTAAGTTGCTTTAAGTTCTTCTTAATTTCTGGATGGAATGTTCCGTATTTGTAGCTAGAGAAACTAGTTATGATTAATAATTTTAATCCAACCAACATAGTTGAACAACTTCAAGTCACTTGACCATAACATCATTGTGCAAATAGAATCTTGTTGATTATTTTGTTCTTGCAGGACAGAAAATTTCTTTTCAAAAAAGAAAGAGGCACAGAGCAAGATAGATCCAAAGAAGGATGATAATATTCGCCTCCCTGACCAAGATCCAGAGGACTTGTTTGTTGAACGAATCCGTATTGAAAAAATGGAACTGAGGTTGACTATTATATATGCCTTCGATTCAATCTTATTTTGATTATTTCCACTTCATGACAAATATATGCTGTGTCCTTCAGCATTCAAAATTTGCTGTGCAAGAACACAATCCAAGAGCCAACTTTTGATAGGATTATTGTTGTTTACAGGTACTACTTTCTATTTTATGAACTATCTTCTTTTGCATTACCTTTTTCGAAAGGACCTTGAAAAAGTAATTTATTGACAAGAAGAATTATGACTCTTCAGGCGAGCAAGTACCGAAGATAATGAAGAGCGGGGAATATATGTTAAACATTTTAAAAACATTCCAATGGCCGATATGGAGATTGTTCTTGTGAGTATCTCTATCTATCACTGTCTCCCTCAGGGCATTTGTACAGTGCTTTATATTTTCCCGTTGAAGTAACATGCATATAAGTGATGCACTGGAGTAAGAAATGAAACCTTTTGTCTTTCACACAGCCTGAGAAGAAGAACCCAGGATTAACTCCAATGGACTGGCTCACGTTCGTTGGCTCTGCTGTAGTAGGGCTGGTCAGTTTCTTGATAGCAGCAATGAAGTTTGTATTGCTGCTGCACAGTAACCTTGTCATTTTTCTTTTGTATTGTGAAAATGCAGCTTAATGGTAATCACCATTTGTTTGTGTTACGGCAGGTTGCAGTTGTTACTTCGCTCGAAATGCCTCAAATTGATCTTTGGGTCATTTTTGCGATTATTTCCACTGTGATTGGTTACTTTGCTAAGACATACTTCAGGTTAGGTATTTTGTTGTAATATTCATATGTCCTGAAATTGGTTGGGTGGGTTGGCACATTCTCTCAATTTCAATTTCAATATCAATAATATGCATCGGCATGACCGTACCGTACGTGTAGTTATCAACAGAACTTGGCTCAGTATCAGAACTTGATAACACAGTCCATGTATGAAAAACAATTGGATAGCGGACGGGGTACTCTCCTTCACTTGTGCGATGATGTGATTCAACAGGAAGTAAGCCTGATAATTTCGGATGAATTTTTGTTGGACTGGACATTAACGTATTTTTATTTATTGGTGCAGTAACAAAATATTCTTGTTGAATGTATTTGCAGGTGAAGGAGGTGATAATTTCATTTTACATATTAATGGAACAAGGGAAAGCTACCTTACTTGTATGATATATGCATCTCCTCTTGGATTGGATCTCTTCCTGTTCCTATCATAAGAATATTGCAACAAAGTTGAATTGAAGTGTTATGTTTATGAATGTGTTGCAGGATCTGGACAAGCGGTGTGAGGAACTAATCAAGGAACAGTTTAACGACGACTGTAATTTTGATGTGGACGATGCAGTTCAGAAGTTGGAGAAATTGGGAATTGTTACTCGGGTAAGGCTTACGATCAAACGTTAGTAGTGCTAGTAATACTCACTCGTTCTAATTAATTACCCATGCCTATGGCTATGGCTATGAATGAATTTAGGATACCCTTGGACGATATAACAGCGTAGGACTGAAACGTGCGAACGAGATCATTGGCACCACCACAGAGGAGGTTGTTCTTAAGGCAAAACAAGATTCCACGCCCAATGCTTGATATTTTCTGCTGCTCACAACTACTCCATTATATTTATTTCCTTGTTTGGAATCGAATTTCCCCCTTTTTCCTACTCGCAGTTTGTCAATTCCCAATAAATACAGCCCTAGATGGCCGTCTTTGAAGGAAAATTTACTTGTTTCAATTGCTTTTGCTTCTTTTCTTTTAGTTCAAGTTTACATAAATAAAAAATAAGGCCAAGGAGCATGATCAAAGATGTTCTTAATAAATAAATATGTAAAATATATCCACATTTCAAACAACTCAACTCAACAAAACACAAGAAGCTTGAATTAACTCTTCTGAGGCAAACAACTATTCTCTTTCTCAAGTCAGCTCTCTGCTAGAGTGAGTAATGGTATTCACAATTTCACATCGCACATCGACCTGATGGTCATCAGCTGTGAAGCTATCACCTGGAACTGGAAGGATGACCGGATCATACATCCATGAGAAGCTGTCACCTTCATAGGTATTAGGTAAGACAAAAACAGATTCAGATTGGCATAAATTTGCAATAGCCAGCCAGCTCTTAAACAAAAACGTCAATTCAACATTTAATAGATAGCACCACGAGTCCAAGTCCATAATAAAATGAACAACGAGACGAGATTATACAAGCAATGATGATTGCTGATACAAGACTCATTAGTTGGAATAAACACTAAACAATGGACATCTCCGGATGCACATGGCAAAACCTAACAAGCATAGACTGTATAGAGATTGTTCTAAATCTTTACTCCTTAAGAATCAACACAAGAACACAACTTCAAAACATAAGCAGGCAGGCTCATACTTGATGATGCAGATGCAAATGAATATATTTACTCAGAACAAGACGATAACCTTGATACACACTTGAATTCAGCCAAGCCTCAAGCCCTGATTGTAATTTGCTGACGATATATTGGTGGGAATCAGCTGCTGAGTGGGCTAGTTGACGCATCTTACCGCCCTCATCTGTTAACAATGCTGCCAAGAGAAGATGGTAAGTACGCAACGCAATGATGCACGTTGGTACATTGCTACATTTGTTATAGGAAATAGGAATTACTAGCACTTACTCAGTAGATAGAGATTAAAGTGTATACATGTGCTGGAAAAGCCGCGATCTGGACCTGTTGACGGTGTTAAAGCAGAGGCATATATGCTCCTCAAGTTCGTCCACAAGTTGCAGGAAATTGGGGTGGCTCTTGTGCAGCTGTTTCAGCACCTCCTGAATTGGATGCTTGTCGACCGCAGTGCCACTGACAGATCCCCTATCCAATCCAAGGCGAACCAGAAGCTTGTCCCCCTCCACTGCGGCATGGAGGCGGCGAACGAGTCGGTCAATGGTGGCAAGGTCATTGTCGAGGACACAAGTACCCAGGGCAGCAGCATCAAGTTGCTTCATATTGGCAATTTCCTTCTTCTCAGTGGTAGTCATGGTGCTGCAATTGCAACAACTGCTGCTTCTACCAGAGCCAGAGCCAGTGCTAGTGGCAGTGCAGCACAAAGGCGGCGCTGCAACAACAACGAGGGCGGCAGTGAGAGCGTGGACTGTGACAGCCACAGCAGAGACAGCGACTCCAACGGCAGTGCCAATGAAGCAGAGGGCGGAGGCAAGAGTGGCGCGGCGAATGAGGCGGATTCTGGAGCGGGAGGAGCGGAGGCGGCTGTCTAGCTGGAGCTTGAGCTGGGAGAAGCAACGGCGCATGTTGTCCAAATTGGGGGAGCCGGCGTCGTCAGGGGAAGGGAAGGGGTTGTCGTTGAGGTCGAACTGAAGAAAGACGTCCAAGGCCCGACGGCACTGGGACTGGCTGAGGCTGAGGTTGAGGCTCAGTGACGACTCCACAGAGTCAGAGTGGACGACGGCGTCGAGGAGTTGGTGGAGCGGAGCATAGAGCTCGCGTGCTCGATAGACGCTGCGGTGGAGGAGCAGCAGGCAGGCTTGGGTGGTATTCTCGCTCTGGTCGAAGTAGTCGGAGACCAGGCGAGTGAGGGTGTTGGGCTTGGAGAGGCGAAGCGCCTCTTGGACGCACTCTCGGTTGGGCTGAAGCACTCGCCCCAACAGAAGCTGGTGCTGTCTCTGACTCCGGCGGTGGCGGCTCTCTTCATTATCCGATTCGTCGTGGTCCTCCTCCTCCAGCTGCAGCTCATCATGACCAGGATCATGTTGGTGGTCGTGGACCTGATGAACCTTGGACCAAATTTCATTGTAGGATTGGCTTTGGACGGCGCGGGTGTACTCGTGGGTGAGAGTGGCGGAGGGCGATGCCTCAGAGCTCGTTCCTCCTGAAATTTCGTCAAAAAATTGAATTCAATTACCAAATTGTCAAAAATTGAGCCAGACCCAGACCAATACCTTGCGACGGGGGAGGCGGATGAGGATGAGTATTGCCATTCGGAGCCGCTGCTGCTGCTGGGGAGGGTGACGACGACGACGATAATTGCAGAGAGAGACATTGCAGCATCCTCTCCAGTCTCCTCTCTATTACAAACAAATTTACAATGAAATGAATCGCAGTTTCCTCTTCTCCAACTGACACAAATCTAAAAATCTTGTTCACTCGCAATAAAGTGAAAAGGCCTTCTCCTCAACTAGTGCTGAAATGCGGTTATATATGTACGTTGACGAGAATTGCTACTAACAATCTAAATTTTTAGAGTGCAAAACGTACATATGTAACAGCAACCCAAAACCTACATCCAAATCCCAATTTATATTAACCACAAATAATGGTTTATATAACAAGAACAACACTGCTCTTACATTCATCATCGTGTAAAACTTATCAAATAAAAAAAATAATGCTTTATACACTTATCGAACAACTGATATATCTCCTCTCTTCTCTCTTCTCTTTCTCTAGTTTCATGTTTCAGCAAGGAAACCTAAAAAAAGTATAACAATTTCCTTTTTCTTTTCACAGAAGGAAAAAAAAAAAGCCTATTTCACAAATATCACTCCTCCAAGTTTTTTAATAATTTGGAGGATGCGATGCCATACGCACACAATGTCTTTTTATTTTGTTGCTTTAAATAGCTGACTTCCTGGGATCACTGTAGAAGTTCCTTCTCCCATGATTGTCGTCAAGCTCATCTCTTTCTCAACTATCCGGTCCAGCTCCGTTACCACATTGCTCATGCTTGGTCGCCTCTCACTCGAAGCCTCCACACATCGCATGATCAACTGTATCAACCCTTCCATAGCTTCACCTGTGAAGCTATTCCCCAACCTCCCATCGATGATGCACGATACATTGCTGCCCTCTTGAATATTTTGCACCTTTATACAAGACCCAACAACAAAATTCAACCACTTTAGTGTAATATTTTCACACATTAACAAGAAATTACTAACGTATTCAAGATTCAACAGTGATGTTGGCAAGTTGCAGCAATTAAACTTTTAACTATCATATTGTGTATAAACGGTAACAACAATCAACAGAGCAAGTATTTAGTGTACCATTCCCGGTCCTTCACTATATGATATAGAGAAGAGAAGCCAATGTAAGCAAACATTTGAATGCATACCATCATATGACTAATGCATTCCAACAGTTGTAAAGACATACTAGCACATACCCATTCAACCATGTTCTGGTTTGAGTCAGAAGATGCAAAATCTCTTGCTTCTCGCCCACTCACTAACTCCAGGAGGAATACACCAAAACTATATACGTCACTTTTTTCTGAAAATTGTCTGAATTCTCTGACCCTGCAAAATTAAACAGAAATTTGGATAAAATGACAACTATTCTTAGCATTCGCTTGAATGGTTATATTGAACACCGAGAACTAAGGGCAATACACTCCAACCCCCCATCCCCTCACCCAACCTTATCCAACAAAGAGAGAAAAACAAAACAAAGAGAGAGGGAGAGACTATTACTCTGGAGCAAGGAACATCTCATCAGCAGTCACTTGAGAAGACGAGCCTGCAATATCAACTCTTCCCAGGAAATTGCGAATTCCCGCATCTGCAACCTTAGCTATGAAGTTTTCATCTACAAGAACATTGGCTGTTTTAAAATCCTTGTGCACCACACGGGGACTCAAAGAGTGAAGATGAGCCAAACCTGCAGACAGAGGAGCTAAATGAGTCCTAATAAATAGGAGACCGTTGCTTCCAGACTTCTCACAAAAAGAAGCAGGAACTTTAGAACATCTGAAAGTTTTACAGTTGCTGACAAAAGAATTTGACGGATCAATACTCATAACCGAATATTTTTTGTCTAAAGAGATGAAAACCTGATACCAGGAAAGCCACAAATGCTCACTGATTTTGCAGATGATCACCTTTAGCGGCCCCTTGAGCTATTGATAGGCGGTTCTTGAATTCTAGCTTTTCACGTGAATGCTGGCCCGTGCCTGCAAAGAAAAATTTGAAAAACTCCATATGCTGAAATTTAGGCATTATAGATACAACAATTGATAAAACAAAAGGGTTTCGTACGAAATACAGTACTGCATGTATGATAATTCCACATGCATATCACACGAAGTTAAAGAAACCCTTATATGCTAAGTAGATATTTATATCACCAGCATAATTTTTGACTCACGAAATTAAATATGGTGGCTGGATAGAGTTTTACCGAACAAGTGACTGGAAACACTTCCACTATGAATGTACTCGTACACAAGAAACTGTAGATTATTTTCTTGGCAGTAACCCAAGAGAGTAACAATATTCCGATGCTGAATAGCTGAGAGATAGTGTACCTGATATAATATTCTGTCCAGTTAGATAAACCATGATACACTGTTCAATGCAAAAACACAAATAGGAATTCAAGGAGAGAAAAAACTAAAGCATATACCAGTCCATCAAATTCATCAGCAAGAAAAGTTGGCAAGGAAGAAAAAAAAAACTGATTCAAACTTATGACCCGAACCTGTACAAAGCGTTTTTTGTTATTTTTAATTGGGAAGTGTTATCGGCACTCCAAAATTCTCATTCTACACTCCTCACAAGTGTATTTTCTTTCTAAATATATAAAGTTTGGAATGTAGAATGAGAATTTTGAAGTGCCAATAATAATTCTCTTTAAATTTTGTTCAAACAGCATATACTGGTCATTCTTCAAATATATATACAAGCAGTTAATGCACAACCCCTATCACCCTAAAACAAGCTCAAAATTATATATAATACTCGAATGCCGTGAAAGAGAAAACCCATCTGTCAAGAGGCCTTGCAAATTCATTGACTTTTTTTCTTTCACCTGTAAGGTTAGAACAGTGATCATTACCTCGTTGATAAATTCCTGACTAGCTGTTCCAGGTCGCTTTTTGATGGCTACAAGCATTCCATCCTGGAGAAATCCCATATACACCTCCCCAAAATTTCCTTGCCCAATCAAATTTTTATCGCTGAAATGTTTTGTGGCCAGAGACAGTTCTTCCATATGAAAACGCCTTGTTTCTCGCATTGACAACTCAACCCCTCCATGTCTTCCCACTGCAAGTTATCAAAACAGATAATTGAAAGGCTGTTGTTTATGCTATACTAAGTGTGTTTCCCCTTGGAAGGAAACAAACATGTGATATAAGAGTTACCTTGAATAGAAGGATCAGAAGAACCTGTTTCAGAAGTTCTTGAAACACTCCTATTGCGAGATATACAGAACCATATGAGTATGATACTTATCCCCACAAAAGTCACGGCTCCTGCAGCACCTCCTAGTATTGCTGCAAGAGACGCTGACATTTGGTATGCGAACCACTTCAACTATGGGTAGTATTGTTGTAAAACGAATTATCATGCATTGAACCTGGAATCCAGAGGATACAAAACGCAGAGGATGATAATCTACAGAAGGTGCGCACGGAAAGCAAGGGAATTAAATCCATCAGATGTAACTATTTCTTTTCAATTCTTTATTTCCTTATTATTGGTCTTCCATCAGACAACTAGAAAACAGATTAGACAGCAAGTTGTGAGAGTGGGATTAACTTTAAGGGAGCAAAATTTCAACGATTACAACGGCCGCAAAGCAATGGTTTTTTAAATCAAAGTCGAAGCCCTTAAAATCAAGTAAAATGTCATGCCAATAGTAGTGATATACATTCACAATGCAATAGAATAGAAAAGCAGAGTAACATAGATAGAAACAAAGCATCATTGTATCATGGGGTTTAGGCAGCTGCAAACCTCCAGTCCTTGTCCCAGAAAAGTAAGGCAGCCAGATGTCTAAATACTCGAGCTTCAGTTGCCAATGGCAACACGAACGAACAGCCTCCGAGTACAACAACAACGAGAAGAAGAAAGGAAATTGGCACCCAAATCCAATTGAAATTTCATGACATGGAAAGTTGCAGGCAGGAGATATAATTACAGAAAGAAAAGAGGCATGTTTGAATGAAGTAAGGAATGAATGAATGGAAGAATATGCAGGTGGAAATCAAAATGTAAAGACAAGAGGAGAAGAGAGGAGAATCGGAGAAGTATCAATCCTGATTGTAATTTGGATAAAATTAAATTGAAGGGAAATGCAATCAATATTCAAATATCAATATCGTCGTTGGATTGGATACAGACAATGCCGAAAGAAAGTGACCTTGCGCCGACAACACTTGTACTGCTACTTCTCTCTCGCACTCTTAACCAAACCACCCAAATTCAACTTGATCAACACAAACACATCATATACTAATAATATAACAGACCAAATTAAATAATTATGTTCTCTATCTCTCTTGAATTTTGACGATGGATATATAGTTATAGTTCAATCAATCAAAGGGACAGACAGAAAACCCACCCACCCCCACCTCACCCCATGCAAATTCAATTTCAATTGCAAAGCAATCAACCCACCAAAGGTTTATGCTCAAGCACCAAAACAAAACATCAAATATGAGTCAAGCGTGAACCAGAATAACTGAATCAGAGAGACAGAGAGACAGAGAGAGCGCGCGTCTGTCAGCCTCTGTTTATTTATATATTTATTCTGGTCGATTATATATTTTTTTAAATGAATTTAATCTTTATGAAGTAATGTTATTCATATTATGTTTTTATATCATATTTCTATACTATTTTAGGTGACATTTAATATAAAGAGTCATATCATTTGAAAAATTTGCAAAAGCCAATGAAAGGAAGGAGAAAAACTTCTCGTATACTACAATCATCGTTTAATTAACTAGTTTTTCTTAATTATTAGTTTATTAAATAATAAACTAAATTTAAAAATCTGATTAATTTAAATGATGTGATTGTCCACATCAAATATCACCTAAAATAGTATAAAAATATAATAAAAAATATGGTATGAATAACATTACTTCTTTGTGTGTTTATTTCTTTTTTCTTTTTTTGTGTGGGCTGTAAAGCAGAATAATAGTTGTCTGCTAATGCAAGTTGGGAATTTGAGAGAGAGAGAGAGAGAGAGAGGGACTGAGGGAGAGGCCTCGTTGTGTGCGTGCAATACCAATACAGGTGGGACTAGCGGCACAATAAAAACTATCTTCTGCTATGCCAAGCTCGCCATTTTATCCAACTTAATTACCCAATACAACCACGTAAAAAAAATAAACTTGCACAAAAAAAGACAGAAGGGTAAAGAACAATACAATCCCATCTTGACGGCAAATTTAAGACGATATACATTACGTAATACGTATACTTGTATATATATATTTACTTTTCCGTTTTTATATATAAAAGCATTCAACAAAGAATATTAAAAAGAGACGGAGAGAGCGAGGGAGTTGGGCTGGCCAGCTATGAGCTATGTTGACATGGCTCCTACTGAGCAATTAAATAATACATCAAACTAGTCTTTGATTAAACTATTAATTAAACACATATTAATTATATACAAACCATAATAAGCATTGTAACCTCTACGGTTCTCTATCTCTCCCTACCTCCTGCCCTTTTCATCACTTCCGTTTGCTCATGTCATTTCTTCGTTTGGATTCTCATGATGATTACTAACAAGTAATAAATATTATTATTTAAATGTTTGTTTTAGTTAAAATGGTCTTTGAGATTTGCATAACACATAACTTTGGTATCTGAGATTTAAAATCAATAAAAGTGGTCCTGAGATTATCCACCATCCATTATTTTGATCATACCGTTAACAAAACTCAGTTAACTTGAGGATATAACACATAACTTTGGTCCCTGAGATTGTCCACTATCCATCATTTTGGTTTTTCCATTAAAAAACTTAGGGACCACTTAACAAAGTTTTTTAACGGAATAACCAAAATAATGGATTGTGGACAATCTCAGGGACCACTTCTATTGATTGATTTTAAATCTTAAAGACCAAAGTTATGTATTATGAAAATCTCAGAGACCATTTTGGCTAAAAAATCTTATTTAAAAACTAGACAGAGTTGTTTGCAGAGATGCAGTGCTTTAGTAAAGACAACTGAGGTTGCATTATAAAATCAATGATAATATGAAGAATAGTTTAATCACTTGTAAGTATATGTAAATTTTTTTATTTTTTCTATGTGATTAATACTCTTAACACGCCATCTCACATTCGGTGGTACGAGATAAATACTCTCAACATGTTCCCGTTCCTTACGTGTGACGAATTTTTAAGCTTAACACGTGGACAACACAAATCGAGTAACGTGGAGTATATGTGGTCAGTGGGCTTCACACGATGGACAATCTACTTTAATACCGTGAAGAAAGTTGAGATTTCACTATAAAATCAGTTGACAATATAAAAAATAACTCAATTACTTATAAACAAATGCAATGTCCTATTTTTCTTCGACGTGGAACTAATACTCTCAACATTCAGCTTCACTTATTACAAAACAACATGTTTCACTTTTTTTTTTTTCTTTCTATTGGCTCTTAGACAAACAACAAAGAAAAAAAAAATTCCACTGCTCGAGATTTTATAGTATGAATAAGATGAGTATGATTGGAATGTAACTTGTTTTATATCCACGACTGGCGACTGCAAATGTTATGTGACACCGAAGCAGTATGAACCATAAAAAATTAACTAGTTATTAACGTCAACTTCTGAAATTATTGGTGGATTCAATGGTTTCTAATCTTTTAATACTAATTGCAGTGGAACCTTTGAGCTTTTTCTTAATTTGAAATTCTTTCTCATGCTATCGCAAGTCAAGCAATATTATGTCAATTTATGAATATTTAAATTCAGACCTCCTTCGGCGTTATGAAGAAAAGTACCATCAGATGCTCATAGGCATTTGATATAAACATGTTTTATAGCGCAGCCGCAGTTTACCTGAGAATTGAACAACATAGATTCAATGATCAATGTTCCGTTCCAATTCCATGCATTCCTCATATGATTGAATTCATCTTATATAAAATTGGGAAGAAATTCATTGTGAAAAGGTTAGCTGTCAATATTGGATATCATACAACATTGTGATTAGAATAAAAGCAAGCGGTTAGTGTACCTTGTTCTGTTTCAGGCTTTCCCAAGGTGTACATATATTACTAGAGAGGAGAGGAGAGAGGAGAGGAGGGGAGACTCAGGAGAGATTAGAGAGTGAGATATCAACATGTAGCTAACTGTGGGTTAAAAGACGAAAGTCGGAGTGGCTGAGACATCTAAGGACATGATTGGGTCAGAAGTCAGAAGAAAGGTTGCTGCAGGCGGCAGCCGATCGAGAAAGTGGAATTGCTCTGCAGTAATGGAACTAGGTCTTGAGAGGGAAGTAACTAGAAATGCAGAGCCAAGGCAGCAGCATTTGAAATTTTGAAAGGGAAAGGGCTAATTAAGCTCCGATAGAATGCAGTCCGAGGTTGGATTTCGATTCGAGGTCACCAGCGGGAGATGCATGATTTTGTTGATTATCCTGCTTGAGCTTGGTAATTGTAAATATATAGAATCATGAACGTGATGTAAATGTGCTTTGCTTAATTATCATTTTTTGTTTAAACTTGAAACTGCCGATTTTATCTAGTCAATAGAACATTGCATGCATGTGTGAATACATTACAAACACGTGAAAATATCATTGTTATGGCTCATTCTGTGGTACATTTGATAGACGGAGTGGTATTTGATTGATCTAAAAATTGGTCACTAAAAACATGTACGCATCTGGTACTTCTTATAGTTAGGGATGGGTAACGGTTATGACAGGCAGGTAACCGCGGTTATTTACCCATAACCGTTTATGTTCATACTCGCATAATCGTTTACCCGTTAGGTAATTGCATAAACGGTTATACCCATACTCATAACCGTTTATAAACGGTTAACCATACTTATAACCATGCACCCATTTAACCATAACCGTTTACCCATTTAACCATAACCATTTACCCGTTTATCCGTTTTTTAATCTATTTATCTTTTTTTACCCATTTACCCCTTTTTCACCCGTCTGCATGTTTTTTTTTAACAACTTGAAAATTACAAAAGAAAATTTTGTCATAATTTTCGTTTTCTGACAATTAAACGCTGTTATAGGTACATTTTAGCATGCATTTCCCTATTTTAATCATTTAAGTCCTCATACAATTCTAATAATTAAAATGATAGTTTACAAACGATATTTTTTTGCTACACCCAAACAATTCTTTAATTTCAAGACCGATTCCAAACCAAAATTTTGGGAATCCCAAAATAATTTCGGAATTTTGAGACAAATCGGAAATCCCGAAATTGCTTACTGTAACTCAACCATCGATCCATTCTACAGAAGTTTATCTGGTGGATACCACCATACTAGTAAAATGACAAATACATTCATCATTCGATATTGCAGAAAGCATTTTTTTTCAGTACATTGCCAGGTAATATACCAGACAATAGAAAGCATCAAACTTCTTCCAGCATTAGAAACATATAAACATGGGAAACAAAAAAAAATCAGATACGAACCACAGAACTTCGATGTTAAATTATATGGATATAACCAATCCAACGGCCTATAATTTAAAAAAAAAAAATTATATATATATTAAATTAAATGGGTAAATAAATATCCGTTATAACCATAGGTAATATTCATAACCGATGAATACCTATTATAACTGTAGGTTATACTTATAACTGCTTATTTAAATTTCAGCGTTAAAATTAATTGAATTTGGGTCCGGCTTTTCAGCGTTAAAATTCAATTGAATTTGGGTCCAGATGGTGATGATTTGGGCCGTTGGACCTCATGTTGAAGATTCGGAGGCTAGAATCCTCGACTTTTAAAGCGAACTAGGAGCGCAAAACTTACTCTACAGTTGGACACCAACTCAATTAAATAATTATTTTTTTGGAAAAACAAATAGAAAAAATCCAATACCCTCACCTCTCTCGTCTCTGCGTCTGCGTCTGCATCTGCACTTGCGAGTTGCAACCTTTCTTCTTCTGTTCTGCGTCCGATTGGATTGGATTGATCACAATCACATTTTTATTTTCTTTATTATTGGTTATTTTTTATAATTTGGATAGTGAAAAAGAAAAGTAAAGTTATAGAGTACACATAACATACATAGATACACAAACCAAAAAAATCAGAAATAAAAAATCAAATCGTATGATCGTGTCTGAGAGTGTGATGGGAATCGGCAACTTCTTCTTCTTCTTGTTCCCCGATGGCATTGCTGACGATCCCCGACGACCATCTCAACTGTGGAGAGGAGGAGCAGTGGCCGATTACACACATTACACCTGGCTTTTCATTTGCTGCAATGGAAATTCGTCTCGGTTCACTCGGTAATTCTCACTTGTTAATCCTCCTCCGTTTATATTTTATTATAGTATGCATTTCATTGTAATGTAATTTTGATTCTTCAATTCCAGAAAATTCGAATTTTCCTCCTCCATTTGGTGCCACTTGACAGATTTATGGGGTGTAGTTCAAACTCGAATTTGAGAGGATTTTAAAAGACTTTAAAATTATAGTGTAGTCAATTAAAGGATTTTAAAATTCATTCAAATTTAGGTGTAGTCAATTAAAAGATTTTAGAATCCATTCAAATCTAGGTGTAATCAATTAAAAGATTTTAAAATATTTTAAAATCCATCCAAATCTAAGTATATCCAAATCTAAGGATTTCAATAAGTTGTGGATTTTGTAGGATTTGAGAGTAAAAAGTATATATAACCAAGATTAAAAAGAATTCAACCCCACCCCCTAGGATTTCAAATCCTTCCACCACAATTCATTCAAATTCTTTAAAATCCATATGAATTTTGTAGGAGTCTTTAATCCTCTTAAATCCTATCAAATCTATCACTTTTAAAATCATTTAAAATCTTAATAGCAGCAAAAACATCTCGAAACAAGGTTCTAGCACCATGCCAAATGTGTCCGAAGAAGAAGAGCAAAGCAAACGAAGCATGTCCAAAAGTAAACCAACCCCGTGGATTGCTACGAAAAATACCATCGGATTTCAAAGTAGCACGATCTAATTCAAAAATCTCACCCAATTGAGCACGTCTAGCATATTTTTTCACAGTAGCGAGATCGCTATAACTGACTCTGTTGAGTTCGCCGCCATAGAACTCGACAGTTACACCTACTTGTTCGACACTATATTTAGATTCCGCCCTTCTAAAAGGAACATCGGCTCTAAGGAGGGTGTAGTCAAACTAAGATTTTAAAGTATTTTAAAAATGATAGATTTGATAGGATTTAAGAGGATTAAAGACTCTTACAAAATTCATATGGATTTTTAAAGAATTTGAATGGATTGTGGTGGATTGTGGTGGAAGGATTTAAAATCCTAAGAGGTGAGGTTGGATTATTTTTAGTCTTGGTTATATATACTTTTGGCTCTCAAATCTCATAAAATCCACAACTTAATGAAATCCTCCAAAATCTTAATTTTTTTAATACACTAAATCCTTTAAAATCTTTTAATTGACTACACCTAGATTTTAAAGGATTCTAAAATCCTTTAATTGACTATACCTAGATTTGAATGGATTTCAAAATCCTTTAAAATCTTTTAATTGATTACACTCTCAAATCCTATAACTACACATAGAATACAATAATTGATTTGAGTAAATACAACAGAATAGATGCCAATGGAGGAGGACGCAAAGCCAAAGCCAGGCCGAAGAAGAAATGCCTGCAATCCCATTAAGAAAACCGGGCCTGTGTCCATGGATCACGTGCTTTTGGCCCTGGGAGAGACCAAGGAGCAGAGAGAGCTCAGAATCCGCACTCTCTTTAACTTCTCTGACACCGCAAATGTTGGTTATTTGGACTACGCCCTCATTGAGGCCGGCCTCTCTACCCTCGACATACCCTCCCAGTACAAGTATGCCAAGGATTTGTTGAATGTCTGCGATGCCAATCAAGATGGCCGTGTCGATTACCAAGATTTTAAGCGCTACATGGACCATAAAGAGCTCGAGCTCTATCGCATCCTTCAAGCAATAGATGTCGAGCATAATGGTTGCATTCTGCCTGAAGAGCTCTGGGATGCACTTGTAAGGGCAGGTATCTCCATATAACCAACTCTACTACTGCTACTGCTGCTGCTGCTCCTTTTCCTTTTCTCTATATTATCATATATTTTCCTTCCTTCATGCTTTCGTGTCTACTCCTTTCCTTCGTTCTCATCTACTTGTTTAATCATTGTGCTTTCCTTCTTGAATGTTCAAACATGTCAAGACAAGCTTGTCAATCGTCTCTATCTTCTTATGTTTTTTTGTATAATCAGTTTATCAATCTTTGTTTTTATCTAGTTTATCGTATCCTTAAGACTTAAATTATAGCTCGTCGTAAACATGGCTTTCCTTTGTTGGATTCTTTTCCTTCTATAAGCCACACCAGCCCCTCTTTTGTAGGGATTGAAATTGATGACGAGGAACTTGCACTTTTTGTTGAGCGTGTTGATAAGGATAATAATGATGTTATAACATTTGAAGAATGGAGAGATTTTCTTCTACTTTACCCTCAGGAGGCAACCATCGAGAATATTTATCATTTTTTGGAAAGGGTGTGCCTTGTTGATATTAGGGAGCAGACTGTTGTCCCGGAGGTTATCGGTAAGCATGTCCATGCTAGTAGATATTTGATTGCTGAAGCAGTAGCAGGGGCAACGTCATGTACAGCTACCGCTCCTCTTGATCGTTTAAAGGTTATTTTGCAAGTACAAACAAAACGAGCTCGAATTATGCCAGCAATAAGAGAGATATGGGGAGAAGGGGGCTTATTGGGCTTTTTTCGTGGCAATGGTTTAAATGTCTTGAAGGTGGCTCCCGAAAGCACCATCAGGTTCTACACTTGTGAAATGCTGAAAAGTTTTATTGTCCACGCTAATGGTGAAGAAGATAAGGCTAATGTCGGCACTGCAACTCGCCTTGTTTCTGGTGGCTTAGCAGGTGCTGTCGCACAAACTGTGATCTATCCCATGGATCTTGTTAAGACACGAATCCAAACTTATACTGGCGAAGGTGGGAGAATTCCAAGTCTTAAAACTCTGTGTAGAGAAATATGGGTCAGGACCCCGGGCATTTTATAAGGGTGTTGTTCCATCTTTGCTTGGGATGGTCCCTTATACTGGCATTGATCTTGCTGCTTATGAAAGATATGTCCAAGAAATATATTGTGCATGACAGGGGTAAGAATTTCATTTGCAAAGTAGTTTACTTTCCTCATCATTTTTAGGCTCTAATTTTATTGTGTTTTGCCCTAATTCTGGCACTATGTTATGTGGTGCAAGTGTTTTTTTTTTATTTTTTTATTTTTTCCTTTCTGTAGAACCTGGTGCTCTTGTGCAATTGGGATGTGGGACAGTATCAGGAGCTCTCGGTGCAGCTTGTGTTTACCCACTGCAGGTTGTTAGGACAAGGTGCATTTGTGGAAACATCGATATTGATCTTGCTGCTTATGAAACATTGAAAGATATGTCCAAGAAATATATTGTGCATGACAGGGGAAAGAATTTCATTTGCAAAGTAGTTTACTTTCCTCATCATTTTTAGGCTCTAATTTTATTGTGTTTTGCCCTAATTCTGGCACTATGTTATGTGGTGCAAATGTTTTTTTTTTTTTTTTTTTTTTCTGTAGAACCTGGTGCTCTTGTGCAATTGGGATGTGGGACAGTATCAGGAGCTCTCGGTGCAACTTGTGTTTACCCACTGCAGGTTGTTAGGACAAGGTGCATTGTGGAAACATCCATATCTTGTTGAATTGATTTTTATGATATTTGTAACTTTCAAGTTAGTGTCTTTAAACTGACGCTAATTTTTTAACATATTTTCAGAATGCAAGTATACACTGAATATAAGGGAATGGTTGTTAGGACAAGGTGCATTGTGGAAACATCGATATCTTGTTGAATTGATTTTTATGATATTTGTAACTTTCAAGTTAGTGTCTTTAAACTGACGCTAATTTTTTAACATGTTTTCAGAATGCAAGTATACACTGATATGTATTCAGGAGAACCTTCCAACATGAAGGGTTAAGAGGATTCTACGAAGGAATATTTCCTAATCTTCTTAAAGTAGTTCCATCTGCAAGTATTACTTATATGGTTTATGAGTCCATGAAAAAGAGTTTGGATCTGGGATGAAAGAATTATGCAGCTCTAAGCAATGACCGGCAAGTAAGTTGCTGGCTGTAAAGTTGACAACGATATGATGATGAGTGAATACGTTGAATAAGGTTCCAAATTGAATAGATGAAATCATTTTTTTTAGTCATGGGCTAGTAGCATAAATAAGAGTGCTAGCATTAGGTTTCGTGAAAGGGCAAAATTGGCTTGCCCATATAGTTGGGTGTCCGAAAACTTGTATAAAGCCTTTTATGCAATGGGGCAGTGTTGTATTGTAACACCCCACCCCAAACACAGTGTGTAACTTGAGCATATTGTTATACCTTTGAGTCGATTGGATAATGTCGTGGTAGGTTTAAGAAGCCATCTGTGTCACTTGACAGTTTGATTGATCAGATTGGTTGAGTAGTACTAGTTTTGATGGCTCATTGTTTCCTATCAGTTCTCCTTATTCCTGCTTGTGTTCTTTCTTCTATCATCCGAAATATGTGTTAGGACAAGATCTGTTTCTTTATTTTTGTTGGCTTCGAATAAGATCTCTCTGGTTCCCGGGCCGTCGGCTCGGGCCTGTCTTCTGTTTAGATGTGTGCTCCTTGGGTTCTCTTGGTAGCAACTGTGGCCATTCCATTTATATGTTTATAGTTTGCTACAGTTAAAGATATTCTGCTCGCTCTCTAATGAGTCTTCAGAATTCGAAATGAGTATAATCGTGCTCTGTTCTCTTCTCTAGTAGAGCCGGAAGGAATTACCTTCATTTGGGCATGGAAATTGGATATCCTAGTTTTGTCAACCCACTATGTCACATTTGTTGCGTAAAATTAAATTTGATTGAACACTAAATTTATGATGTATTGGCATATTTTACAAAGAAACAGATAATCTTCAAATTTTCTCAAGTTAAAATGTAGAAGATGAATTAGTATAGTTGACATCGCACTATTATGTAGGGATTAATTTACCCTCAGCTTAAACAAAATCAGAAAGTTTTCCTTTGTTTATTTTGTTCAACGTACTATAGATCTATAAACTTATCTTGTCATCCAAACTTCTGATTACCAAACACTCATGTATATATTGTGTTTTTAAAAAATAAGGAAAACTAATGAAAATGACTTGAAAACTTTGAGTTTTAATCAAAAAGAGAAAAAAGTGTTGTAAATGAATAGTAACAGAAGTGACTTTTTAAAGTAAAAATGTATTTTTAGTTTAAAGTAAACAATACTGTAATTGTTTAGTTAAAACTCCTTAAAAATATCTCTATTGAGCACTAAATGAATTCCTAGCTGGCCCATTTTACCAGGCAACAAAGGAGATTCCCGTTTGGAATGTGAAAGGCTACCACCATTTTATGCCATATACGGATATACCCCCATTGACCAACGTCGAATTTAGGGCATTTCGTTGAGGAATAATAATAGGAAGACTGCAATTTAATAGATTTTGCTAATACATTACAAATAAGACCTACCAATACAATTCCCAAAATGCATAATACACGCTCTTTTTCTAGAGCTAATGACCCGCAGTCTCAAAGTGAAAAATAAAAGAAAAAGAAGGGCATCACGACTTTTTCAAGTGCTAATGAGAATTTTTCCCTTTCCTTTTCTGCTTTTGTATACATACAATTTATATATTCATTAAGATAAATGTCCTTTGCCATGAGACTATGACTTCGTCAAGTGCGTCCAAATACCGCTAACTCAAGTCTTTCTTGTTCTATTAGAAAGTCTCTTGCCACATCTGTAGACGTCTAACAATTGAATTTTTTTAATTGTTTTAATTTTATTTATTTGAGATATTGTTTTTTCTTAAATATATTTTGAAAAATAATGAACTTATTAACCACCTTATATGTTTTTTTTTTTAAATCTTTAATAGAAGGACAATTTAGCATTATGATTGCTTCACCCTTTATACATAAAAGATAGGGTAAATTACATAGAATTACCTCAACTATTGGTCATTAATAGTTTCATACCTCGTCTTTAAAAAGTTTCAATGTCATACCTCATCTACGAATTTGTTAAAATTTCATATCTTCCGTCAGTTGTCTGTCAATTCCTCTGTTAAAATGTTAACGTGGCAAGTGACGGGACCCATTTTCTATTAAAAATTTAATTAATTAAATTTTAAAAATTTTAAAAAAAATAAAATCTTTTTTTTTTTTTGACATGGGGACCCACCCCTTCCCTCACCCTTTCTTTCTTCCCCCGCCGCCCTTATCCCACCCAAAACCTAGATCCCTTCCCTACAACCCCCGACCCTTTCCCCACCCACGCCAACATCTCCAACCCCCCCCCCCCCCAAAAAAAAAAACCCACCACCTCATTCACTTTTTATTCTTCTTTTTCTTATGTTCTTTCCCATCCACCCGTGTCCACCCCCCCCCCCCACCCCTAACCTTCCTTCACCACCCACCGTCGCCCTCTCTTCCTCCATGACCACGTCCCTCCATCTCACCCATGGATCCCCCTTCCCTCCGTCGATCTGCACCCGGACGCGCGACATGGCAAGGTCAACCTGAACCCAAAGGGGGTGTTTGTCGGGTCGGGTGTGTTCAAGAGCGGCGAAGCGGGCGAAAGCGATTGCGCAGGCGATGACCCACTCTCGGGACCCGGATGTGCTGGCGAAGGTGAACTGCAGGTTGGGGGAGGCAATGGTGTGGTTTAAGGGACTGTTTGGGTGGATTGTTGATGTGGTGTTCCTCGTCGGCGTGGATATAGGGAAGAGAAGGCAGCGGTGGGGTGGTGAAGGAAGGTTGTTTTGGGGGGGGGGGGGGGGGGAGGGGCACGGGTGGATGGGGAAGAACAGAAGAAGAAGAAAGGGGGACACGGGTGGACAGGTGGGTCCCCCATTTAAAAAAATAATAATTTTATTGAGAATTTAAAAAATTAATTAATTTTTTAATTTTTTAAATATTTAATTAATTTTTTAATAAAGAGTGGGTCCCGCTTCAAGACACGTCAGCACTTAACAGAGAATTAACAGACAAACTGACGGAAGGTATAACATTGCAACAAATTCATAGATATGGTATGACATTGAAACTTTTTAAAGACGAAGTATGAAACTGTTAATGACCTAATAGTTAAGGTAGTTCTATGTAATTTACCTTAAAAGATATAATGAAATTTTGAAGGGGAAAAAATTTATTAGGTAGAAAACAGCCACGTGACGTCATAATAAATTTCTTTTCGAAAAATAATAAATTTGTAAGAAATAGTAATATTCTTATTTTTATGTTTATTAACAAACCAATTTTTTTTTTAACAAACCATATTATTTACACTAAGGGGGAGGGGGTGGGGTAACCTTACAATGAATTAGCAATAATGTGGTTCAAAACAAACCAAAATTTTGAAAGGATGAATATGATTCTTATTTATGTGTTTACTAGCAATTAAGTATTGAAATTGATTTTCATTATTGTTTCATATTTTTTCATGCTTAAAATAAAAAAATAAAAAAAATTCAAAATATAGGATTTCCAAGGGGGATAAGATCCTCTCCGAATTCTCTTTGTAGG
Organism: Pyrus communis; assembly: GCF_041283825.1. NCBI lineage: Eukaryota > Viridiplantae > Streptophyta > Magnoliopsida > Rosales > Rosaceae > Pyrus > Pyrus communis. The sequence goes on along the minus strand of NC_142573.1, from coordinate 137,226 downwards.
GATCTGGAGGATCAATCAATCGAGTCTGTTCATCGTACATTGTGCGGTTATAAATCATTTTGAATTTTGAATTTAAAATTAAATATAAATAATATTTAACAAAAACTGACCACACAATATACAATAAACGGACATGATTAATTGATCATCGGATCCCCACAAAGAGGATCCGGAGAGTATCCTCATCCTTTCTAAGGAGGGGTTGTTTCTCTCATATATAAACTTTTATATATCTACCTTTCTCATAGTAAACATGCTCTTAGTTCTCATACATGCATATTTTTACGTGTAACGATGCTATATATGCGCCATAATACTATATAATCTAAAAATATATAGTGAATTACTAACGTGGAAGGTTTTTGTTTTAATTTTTTCTAAAATTTAAAATTCATCCAAAATTAAAATATTGTGAATTACTTTAACTCCTTTTAGTTCAATTGTATTTTTTGAAATTCTTGAAAGACAATTTATGGTATTTTGAATGTTTCATCATTTTATGGTGTTCTCTTTATAATATATATATATATATATATATATTATAATCTATAAGTATACATGATTTTAATTATATATGTATGTATGTAGGTTCTTATTCATGAAAGAAAGAAAGTACTATCAATATATTGTTGGAAAATTTAATAAAATATCATTATATTAAATTTATTAATTGAATGGAAATTAGAAGTGGAGTTTTTTGGTAGAAAGATATGTCTACTTAAATGAAGTGTTGCAACTTTTGACTTTTCATGAATAGTCACATGTTTTCCAAAGAGATATCTCACATTCTGTAAATAGGGAAGCCCCTATGATCACTAAGAGGACTTTTCATTCATTTACATAATCATACATAGAGTGCACTAAATATTAGAGAGTCACATTGAGTCCATATGAGAGAGTTTTCAACATAATCGTGGTTCATGGAGCCTTGTGATTTGGAGTGCTACTATTACAAGGACGTGATCGTTGTATCTTGGGAGACATGCGTCGATCAACCATGAGCACCGTAGTGGGATATAAACTTGTCTTAAGGACAAAGTGTCCAACACTTGTCTCGACCGTATTTTATAGGTTTTTCTAATCCATTATGCCATGTTCATTTAACATTAGTTACTCATGTGTATGCATTATTGTGATATATAATTGCATGAATTATTTCTTGATTTTATATGTGATTTAATATAGCAAGTAGATCCTAATTTTTCCAACATATATTTATGTATGTATATATAATTGTGTGTGTGTGTGTGTGTGTGTGTAAAGTCAAGGCATCAGTCTCGTGCCACAATAATAGGGTCGATGCCTATATTATAAATTTACATTGAGATGAGATCAATATATATACACCACAGAATTAGGTGCCTCACAGTAAAGAGTCAGAGTTGCAGAGAGTCGTGGATGGTAACCCATAGCTTTTATCGATGCTAAAGCAAACTGCATATATGCATTGCGCACTCGCCCAAAAGAATCAATGCGCATTCCTTTGATTAATTTGATTGGTAACCATTCTGCAGCATTAGCTAGTGCAGTTTTTCCAGGAACGTCACTGAACATTCCAATGCAATTATGTATGACGATACATATGTCAGCTACGTGCCTAGACATACACTTTGCATGAGGTATACTACCTTTTATTGATTTTTTATTGACAAAGAGTGCTGCATTAAAATGTAGTATGAATATAAAATAAAATGCGGAGATAGAGGATATTTACGAACAATCAAAGGGCGGTGCTGGTATTGCAATTCCCTCCCTTGCTTATTAGTTAATAGATCAGCAACTGCAAGGAAAAACTGAAACCGGAGACTAAGAGCATCCCCAATGGGGTGCTATATCCCCAATGAAGTTACTACAATTCAAGTCTTAGCGAAAAATTTCATCCTTAATGAGCCGAAAAATGGGGCTAGATTCACCACTGGGCTAGCAACTTTCTTTCTTAGGTAGCATAAAATCGGGCTACATCTAGCCCCAAAAAACAATTGATCCCACAAAAAAGTAACAACCCATATGAGCAAAATTTTATCACTCTCTCTCCACTTGCAAATACACTTATATTCACCTTTTATTATTATTTTTTAATTTTTTTTCTTACTTATTTTCTTTTAATGTGGCTAATTAATGATTGTTTTAAATTCCATAAGAATTAAAATTTCAAATTGATTTAACGTTCATGGGCATTGGTGCATGAAATTGTGGATGAAATTTTCAAATAATTTTTTTCAAAATTGTATGATACTAATTTACCAATTGGTGCTAGGTAAATTGTTGTGTTATACGTGAAATTTAACTTTGCCAACAGATGAGATTGAGATAATCTAATCCAATGAACAATTTATAAGTGATTAAATTTAACTTTGTCACATTTTGAACTTTTTAGGTTGAAAGGTCCATTAAAAAAAAATAAGATAGCATGTTCAAAAATCAACTTAAGAAAAGCTAAAAAAAAAAAAAAAAATCAATCGCTTAATTAAATTACTACATAAATAAATATATATAGTCCCATATAGAATCCGAAATATATAGCCCCTCATTGGGATAAATTCTTTTATAAAGCCTCAAAGATTCATTGGGGCTCTAAAATTGGCTACATCCATCATTTTTCCAACTCTATATATAACATCTCACTGAGAATGCTCTAAGAGGATTTTGATCAACGATTATAATATTATATTAAAATTAAAGTTGTTAAAAAGCTATATGTGGAAAAAAAAAAAGATACACTTTTGCCTTCTCAATCACTATTATGCATGGAGAAGCTTCGTCTATCGTTTTCTCAGGTCATCTTCAACTAATAAAATGTAGCTCTTTTTGTATGATCGAGTATTTTCCCACCACTTGATTACTGTATTTATTAGCTAGTGTATATTACTTAACAACGTGGGCCCGTGGCTATCGTTTTCTCACATGATCGACGGCCATACTAGCTTGCGTGTTTCGGGTTACTTTTGGCTCGTCTCTTTTTACAAATCTTCCACATCAAAAGCAAAACAAACAAATTATAAAAATGGAACTTTAACAGAAAGGTTCTTATATTTTTTTTTTTTAATGAAAAATTAAAATTTTATATTAAAAAGTTAATCTGGGTACCATTCACTTTACCCTTTATTTTATCCTTATCGTTAAAACTCAAAGTTTTCAAGTCATTTTCATTAGTTTTTCTTTATAAAAATGCATGCATGTTTTACCAATGAAGCCTTTAAGGGGAAGGATCTCAGTTTAAAAAAAAAAATGGGGACACTCTCTTGATCGTTATATTTGTCTTTAATAAAATTCTGTGGTTGAGATTATGTGGCCTGTGATTTAATCTCAACCACAGAATTTTATTAAAGTTAAATCTAATAGTCTAGAGGATGTTCCTATTTTAAAAAATAAAAATAAAAATCTCTTCCCTTAAAAGCATGGCTTTACCAAAGTCACAGTCGGCGTGCTTTACCAAAGTCACAGTCGCCGACTCGCCAAGGAAAATTAAAAATAATGAAATGATCACCACTTCTACTTCCATCGCAGCTTGTTGTAGCAACCAATGTATACAGTGGAAGATTACTTAAGGTGCGTTAATACATAACTAGCATATGGGCATTTTTGTTTTTGAAATAAAAGGAGAGAGGAAGAGAGTGATAAAGAATGTGAGACTAGGAAATTTTTTTTATTTTTTATTTTTTATGTTAGGATTACATGTATGTGAGGTTTTGAAAAAAATTTGGTTGTGTGAAATTACATTTACGCCCTATATTTCTTATTCATGTTCTATTTTAATTAGAGGATTAAACTGGTAATTTAATAGGATTTTGATTGAGAATAAGTGTTTTATTAATTAGTAGAGATTATTCATGCATATTAATCAATGTTTGGCAGCATACATATATAATCACAATTCTCTATGCTTAGTTGCTAATTAAGTTGGTTGGATGGATATATTTACCAAAAAACTGAATTTTAATTGAAAGTTAATTCAATCATCATCAGTTATAACTTATAACGGGGTGCCAGTTGCCACATGAGAATGGCCAGAACTTAATTAAATTGTATAACGATAAAATAATAAAAATAACTTAATGGAGTGGAGACGTTATGGAAATGAACTTGGCACGGTTTTCTTATAAATGGATGCCGTTGCTCTGGTCCCGCGGAAATCTCTGGCCCTCACCCTCACCTCGTTCTCTCTCTCTCTCTCTCTCTCTCTCTCTCTCTCTGTTAGTTCTTTCTTTGAAATTGCCTCGACATTATCATTATTCCATCGATATTTCTTGTTCTGTATTATTCCCTTTCTAATTTTACTCATCTCCAGGAAAAGCTGCAGTATGATGTAGATTCTTCTCTTGTGTCTGACACAAAGATATCTATATATACAAGTCAGTTGGCAGCTTGTCCGGCCGCCTCTTGGGAGAAGCTAAGAGTTATTTGGGTCGATCCTTGGACGTAAATGTTGTGCTGCATTGTTCAAAGCTAGCTAGCAGCAGCTGGCCTTGACCTGCCCTTATAATCCGTCGAGTTTATTTGTTGACGAGATATATGAGAGCTAGCTGATCATTTAATAAGAAATTTTTGTTGATCGATCAAGAGAGAAAGAGACGAGAGTTTAAGTAATTTGTTGTGTTATGTTATGAAAGCTAGCTAGCTAGGTAGTACAGCTGGTTCTTTTTCCTCAAAGTTCGTACAAAACTAATTACCAGGTACGTAACCTACCTTCCAAATCAATATTACAAGTATCTGTTTTGATTAATTCCTCTTGTTCTAGCTTTACTTGTATCTCTCTCTCTCTCATAATGCTTCTAATTATTGTGGTTTTTGTTTTTAGACCGATCTACTTTAGAATCAGATGGAAATTACCTCATTCATTTTTATTAATTAATTAATTAATTTTCTTGGCTTTGGGTTTGAAGGATAGTTTCCGTAGATATATAGAAGAATATTTATATAAACACATCATCATGTCATCTTCTGTGCTACTAGCGCGAACTGGGCGACATCGGCAACGCTATGACAACAATTTCCGACTCGTTTCTGGGTACGTATGTAGCAATAGTGTGCCCTTCTTTTCCATTCATTGCTTCATCAAATACTTTCGTCTGAGTTTCATTTAATTGGGGGTTTCTCTGAGTTTCATTTCACTTACATATATGTATATATTTTTACTGTTGGCGCGTGATTTTTCGTCCCTTGTGTTAATCAGTTGCTGCAGCGTTATTAGTCAAGTTTCCATTCATTTGTCTTTCCTCTCGATCGAGTGCGTTCAAATTGTAATACTTTAGAATTCGATGAAAGTAAAAAATAATCAAATTACTGATAATAAATATAACATATAGTAGGGATCACCAAAAGAAAATAAAAACAAAAGGTACCAAGCCCCAATTAACTAATAACCACTGGTAATACAGTAGCAATATATATGGTTAGCTATATACACTTGACTTTGCTGTTTGATGGATGCATGCAAATTGTCTTCATCTCATAGGTCATAGCAATTACAACTTACAATAAGGGATGACTTAACTTTCTTTATGTTTTTATATTTTGCACGATCTTTTTTGTCTCATTCACAGTATTCTTAATCACAAAATTATTATGATAATAGAAACCATCTTTTTAAATCATATTATGTAAATCACATGACGTGGTTGTTGACGTTTGATCTATATTTTTAAATTATGTAAGTCCTAGAGTCTTATTTGATTGTCACATCGTAAAATTTACAAATAAGATTTAAAACAATGGTTACTCTACCATTACCCTTAGGTTTAAAATACATTATGGAAGGAATTCACTCTGGAATACTACGTACTCATAGAGCTAGGTCGTACTTGCACGTGTTGCAACAGATGCATTCCTTACCGGATAGCAGAAGACGATGGAGACGACCAATTTGTTGATATTGAGAACAGGATACAAGTTCTTATGGTTTCTTCACCAGACCGTCATGACAGAGTCTTCCCAAAAGTATGCATACATCTTAATTAATTACTTCATTATTTCCAGATTAACTGATTCTAATTCATCACCATCTGCTGTATGGTTTAATTAATTAGCTTCAAATGTGCGCGTGTGTGTCTGTACTGTCAGGGTGGATGGGAGGATGATGAGACTGTTTTAGAAGCTGCTTGTCGTGAAGCCTTTGAGGAAGCAGGGATCAAAGGAACCCTAAGAGTACGTACTAATTGTGCTTAATTTTATTTGTATTTGGTTTGATGATTGTTAGGAAATTAATGATGAAGCATAAGAACCTTAACGTTATATATAACTGGTTTGTCTGTATATTTTTTCTCTCGATCAGGAAACTCCGCTGGGAGTATGGGAGTTCAGAAGCAAAAGTAGAGAGGAAATGTGCAGCCTCAGCCTGGAAGGAGGATGCAGAGGATACATGTTTGCGTTGGAGGTCACTCAAGAGCTCGATACCTGGCCAGAGCAGCAAAACCGTGATAGAAAATGGGTACGTAATTAGTACTACGTACATATTTCTATAACATATTAATCATCTAAAGTAGAGATTTGATTTTTAATTATTTAAATTCTATGTGGAATTAATATGTACGGATATAGCTAAGCATAAAGGAGGCTTTTAGAGTCTGCCGGTACGAATGGATGCGCAAAGCGCTGGAGCAGTTTCTAAGAGTTATGGCAGAAGTTTCAATCTATGATGATGATGATGATGATATTGATGAAGGTGTACAAGTGAAAGTTGTGGAGATGATGACGGGATCAGAAGATCAGATGAAAGGAGAGGAGCTGCCATCTACGGATTCTACCCTGCACCCACTGCCGCAGGCGGCCTCTTCATCAGATGTGGAACATGTGGTGGCCGAATGTAAAATTGTGTCGTCAAACTGCTACATAAAGCCTGCTTCTTCAAGTGCTACTCAAATGGTGATGTCCATTGTCATGGCACTTGGCTCTCAAGGCCAAGGGGTTGCCATTGATGACATATGACTATATGATATAAGAAGCATGATATATATATATATATATATACACGTATATATATATATATATATATATATATATACACGTATATATATATATATATATATATATATATATATATATATATATATATATATGTATATAGAGGGTGCATGGTGGCCCTCAACTTTACCTCATTTTTTAGCTTTTGTCTCTAGATTCTCATATTAGTTTTTTCCGCTCTCCAACTTAACCATGTATTGCACTAGTGGTTCTTCTGTCAAATTTGTTTTCTTTTTCGTCAAATTTAAGGGTATATTGGTCTTTCTGAGTTTGGCTTGTAGGATTCCCACTATGTAAATGATATCCCTTGCCAGAATTAATTTTTAGGAAAACTAATGAAAAGGGCTTGAAACCTTTGAGTTTTAACGATAAGGACAAAATAAAGGGTAAAGTGAATAATATCAAGTTTGACTTTTTAGTGTCAAAATGTAGTTTTTCATTAAAGTGAACAGTACCGTGGGCTTTTCGTTAAAATTCCCTTAATTTTTCCCAGCCAAGTTGATTTCAAAATTGTCCTTTTGAAATGCAATCTTCCCGCATTGCTGGCAATCACTTATGCCAATTGACATATATGATGTTCAATTTCTCTGCCTAGTAGTGACTCCAATCAGAAGCAGAAATGTTTCAACTTGATATAACTTTTAAACGCTTCTTCGTTAATTATAAATAAATTAATAGACATGCATATGCAAAACTAAGTTCAACTTGATTTATGATGTTCATTGATATCTGATGATCAGTAGAAAGTTTCAACGTTTATCTCCTCCTCCTCCAAATTCCAAAATGTATGCCACATATTATAGCATCCATATCCCTAATTAAACTTAGAGTGGGTTTATTTTTATTATGGCATCATGATTCAATAATGTATTGGCATGAAGAGAAAAACTCATACATGGCATGAAGAGAAAAACTCATACATAACATGCGGGGCTTTTAGATCCAAGTCCAAAAACATATATGGTTTTAAGGAGTGAGTCCAATTACCTAATTATATGTATTTATTTTTTTAATGCTCATTTTATATTTTCTAAAAATATTAAAAATCAATTAAAATCTTCTAATATTACGAATTTTCAACCCCAAAAAATATAAGTAATATCTTATAACAAAAAAAATAATATATTGACGTAAATCTATCTGTGACATCCCACATCGCTCAGGGGAGTGATCCTTATATGTATATTCTCATCCTTACCTAGCACGAGGCCTTTTGGGAGCTCACTGGCTTCGGGTTCCGTAGGAACTCCGAAGTTAAGCGAGAAGGGGCTAGAGCAATCCCATGATGGGTGACCCACTGGGAAGTTGCTCGTGAGTTCCCAAAAACAAAAACCGTGAGGGAATGGTAAGCCCAAAGCGGATAATATCGTGCTACGGTGGTGGAGCGGGCCCGGGAAGTGGTCCAGCCCGGGCCGGGATGTGACAAATATTGTCACAACCCGGCCCGGGGCGGATCACTTCCCGGGCCGGGTTGTGACAATTGGTATCAGAGCCTAACCCTGGCCACCTATGTGCCGACGAGGACGTCGGGCCTCTAAGGGGGGTGGATTGTGACATCCCACATCGCCCAAGGAAGTGATCCTTAAATGTATATTCTCATCCCTACTTAGCACGAGGCCTTTTGGGAGCTCACTGGCTTCGGGTTCCGTAGGAACTCCGAAGTTAAGCGAGAAGGGGGCTAGAGCAATCCCATGATGGGTGACCCACTGGGAAGTTGCTCGTGAGTTCCCAAAAATAAAACCGTGAGGGAATGGTAAGCCCAAAGCGGACAATATCGTGCTACGGTGGTGGAGCGGGCCCAGGAAGTGGTCCGCCCCGGGCCGGGATGTGACAATTTGGTATCAGAGCCTTACCCTGGTCGCGTGTGTGCCGACGAGGACGTCGGGCCCCTAAGGGGGGTGGATTGTGACATCCCACATCGCCCAGGGAAGTGATCCTTAAATGTATATTCCCATCCCTATCTAGCACGAGGCCTTTTGGGAGCTCACTGGCTTCGAGTTCCGTAGGAACTTCGAAGTTAAGCGAGAAGAGGGCTAGAGCAATCCCATGATGGGTGACCCACTGGGAAGTTGCTCGTGAGTTCCCAAAAACAAAACCGTGAGGGAATGGTAAGCCCAAAACGGACAATATCGTGCTACGGTGGTGGAGCAGGCTCGGGAAGTGATCCACCCCGGGCGGGGATGTGACAATTTGGTATCAGAGCCTAACCCTGGCCACCTATGTGCCGACGAGGACGTCGGGCCTCTAAGGGGGGTGGATAAACAAAACATCTCACATCGCCCAGGGGAGTGATCCTTAAATGTATATTCCCATTCCTACCTAGCACGAGCCCTTTTGGGAACTCACCGGCTTCGGGTTCCGTAGGAACTCCGAAGTTAAGCGAGAAGGGGGCTAGAGCAATCCCATGATGGGTGACCCACTGGGAAGTTGCTCGTGAGTTCCCAAAAACAAAACCATGAGGGAATGGTAAGCCCAAAGCGGACAATATCGTGCTACGGTGGTGGAGCGGGCCCGGGAAGTGATCCGCCCCGGGCCGGGATGTGACAATTTGGTATCAGAGCCAATCCCTGGCCGGAAATGTGCCGACGGGGACGTCGGGCCCCTAAGGGGGGTGGATTGTGACATCCCACATCGCCCAGGGGAGTGATCCTTAAATGTATATTCCCATTCCTACCTAGCACGAGCCCTTTTGGGAGCTCACCGGTTTCGGGTTCCGTAGGAACTCCGAAGTTAAGCGAGAAGGGGGCTAGAGCAATCCTATGATGGGTGACCCACTGGGAAGTTGCTCGTGAGTTCCCAAAAACAAAACCGTGAGGGAATGGTAAGCCCAAAGCGGACAATATCGTGCTACGGTGGTGGAGCGGGCCCGGGAAGTGATCCGCCCCGGGCCGGGATGTGACACTATCTGCAAATCATTTTACCCTAACAAATATATGAATGTATATCATACCTATAAGTAAGATATGAAACTTAACTAAAAGGTAGAAAAAAACATAATATATCTACAAGTAAGACATATGAACCTTACTTGATTATAAAAAAGAATCTATCATATAGGTAGATAAATATAATTAACCTGTGATATAGGTTGATTATAAAAATAAAAAATAAAATCTATAAATGGGGTTTAAAACGGGATAAAGAACAAGCAAGAACAAAAAAAAAAAATCAAAGAGATAATTAGGAAGAAATTTGATTTTTATAATAAATCTTATCATTTAAGAGATAATTATTGATAATAAAATAATAAGATTTAAGGAATTTGACTTATTTTAATAAATTGGACTATCGGCCCAAAAAATTGAACCTATATTAAGTTTCCCCTGTATTAGAATAAGACACTACTTGATGATAATGGTAGACTCATTGCATATAAATCATTCTTTTCATGAGGCTGATCTAGCTGTTAAGGATGAGGTGGACGTGGACAGTGTTTGGTGTGACCAGTACGTAGACCAGTCACCGGAGCCAAGGAGGCGAATGAGGCAAATGAGGAGGTGGACTGGATGAGATATACTTTTGTGTAAATTCAACTGGGTCAATCCATCATCAGCTCAACAGTCCCGAGAGGGAACAAGCAGTAAGCTATCAGTTGCATTCCCCCCCATTTCCATTTGGTCCTCTTCCTCACAGGCTGGGCTGGGCTCTGTCCCTATTTAGTGCGATTTTTTGTTCATTAGAATTTAATTAAACAGAGGGTACTTCAATCCAAATCCAAATCCTGAAGGTAGGAACAGAAGTGCACAACGTCAAGTATACACAACCCTTTGCAAATTTGTCTGCCCTCTCGAGTCGAGTCCCAGAAGTGCACAATGTCCTTATTATCTTTTTTAAAAAATTAATATAAGATATTGACGTGGCTTAACAGTGACCGTTCAAATATAAGAGGATGGGAGGGTAGAAAGATTATGAGCGTAAAGAATCCCCCTCCCTTCTAAGTACGGCTTTAGTCTCCCGCCTCTTGGTTGCTTACGTAATGTATAGGTATCCAGGTTGCTTACATAATGTAGTAGGTATCCAGGAGCCATAATCCCATTGATTATATAAAAAAATTAGGTAAAGTACAAAAAACTATTTCAACTATTGGTGTCACGACACTTTCATAACTTATCTTTTAAAATTAAGAATATTATACCTCATCTTTAGAATTTGTGTCAATGTTATACCTTCCATTAGCTTGGCCGTTTATTTCTTAGTTAAATGCTGACGTAGCTTGATATGGGACCATTTTTTATTAAAAAATTAATAAAATATTATAAAAAACAAAAAAAATCATTTAATATTATTAAAATATTCAAATAATAAAAAAAAAGTACATAAAAAATAAAAAATAAACCTCTCATTTCGTCCCTCCCTCCTCTCTCTCTCTTCCCCATCTTCCTGCAACCCAGAAAGAAGAAGGAGGAAGAAGAAGAAGAAGAGAAAAAAAAAAAAAAACCCCCAAACCAAACCCAGTTCGTCCCCCCTCCCCCCACCACAAACCCAACCCCCTGCAACCCAGAAAGAAGGAGGAGGAAGAAGAAGAGAAAAAAAAAAAAAAAAAATACCCCAACCCAACCCGAAGGAGGAAGAAGAAGAAGAAAAAGACGGAAAAAAAAAAAATGGGAAACCCAGTTCGTCCTCCCTCCCCCCCCCCCCAAACCCAACCTGCAAAAGAAGAAGAAGAAGAGAGAAGCAAAAAAAAAAAAAACACCCAGTTCGTTCGTCCCCCCCCCCCCCCGCACCCACCTTCTTCCCTCCACACCCATTCCCCCCCATTTTCTCCGCGCCCAAGTTCTCAACCTTCGGAATCGGCTTGGCGAAGGTTTCCCGATTCCACCTCAACGAGATCTGGGTTTTTTTTCTGGGGTTTTTTTTTTTTTTTTTTTTAGGTTGCAGGTAATGGGTGCGAGGTTGGGTGCAGAGGGTGGGTGCGTAGGTGGGGAGCTTGGGTGCGGGGAGAAGAGGGGGTGGGGAGCGGGGAAAACAAATTGGTGTTTTTTTTTTTTTTTCTGGGTTGCAGTTGCAAAAAGGGGGAAGAAGATGAAGATGGGGAGAAGAGAGAGAAGGGGAGAAGGGGAGAAGGGGACGAACTAATGTTGGTTTTTTTATTTTAAATAACTTTTCTTTATTATTTTAATATTTAAAATATTAAATGATTTTTTTTTAGTTTTTAATAATTTTTTAATAAAAAAAGGGTCCCGAATTAAGCCACATCAGCATTTAACTGAGAAATAAACGGCAAAGCTAACGGAAGGTATAACATTGACATAAATTCGTAAGATGAGGTATGACATTATCAAAAATAAGATATGAAAGTGTCGTGACACCAATAATTGAGGTAATTTTTTGTATTTTACCCAAAAAAATTAAATGAATGCTAGTCGATATTAAATAACGTCACCATCTCATACATCTAATCTACTATTGGCTTTGTTTTTTTAATGAATACGAAGATAATTTTCATTACAATAAAAACTAGTACATCGACTAAGAAGGATCGGGAAAACAACTACAGGAAAAGTAAAATGCCCAAGCAAAATGAGAGCAGCAACCCAAGATATAACGGGATGCCTACACAACCTTAGACCCGAAGGTAGCAGAAAATAGACAATAAAAAACCCTAATCTCTAGCATCAAATATCACATTGCCGCCGCCGTCACATCTTTGGAGTAAGCCAAATTTTAAACCAAGAAAGTAGACATCAGAGCCAAATCCCCTTCACGAACCCTTGCAAATATATACAAACAAAGTAACATATAATATATACATAGCATAGCACAGGCCTCTCATCTGTGCTGCAATTGGTGACAACCAAATGACATTGTTTGGTTTTAATTACTGCGGTGGGCAATGGGCATCGTATAAGTACATACAAGGTACAAGAGGGAAAATATATACATAACATAGCACAGGGCCTCTCATCTCTGCTGCTGGTGGTGCGGGCACAGGGCCTCTCATCTCTGCTGCTGGTGGTGCGGGCAAGGACCCACTTAATGTCATCTCCGACAAATCGCTTCGCCTCTCGATTGGTACTGGATCCTCCCTGAGCTGTAGATGAGAATTCTCATAAGCAACTTATTCGGACCGTTTAAATTTGATCCAACAGTTGTAATTATTGTAATTTTTAGAAGGCTTTATGTTTGGAACTGTTAGATCAAAATTCAACAGTCCAGATAAACTGCTCAGAAGGATCCCCATCCTGAACTCAGGAGAGGATCATGTTCCCTCTCGATTGGCGACAGTCTCATCTGAAATGTATTGCTTTGCTTTAATAATGGAAATGGAGATAATTGCAAGAAGAAATTAGGGTTTCCACTTTCCTCTGCAATGAAGTTCATAAGGGCCCATTTGGTTGCCCAGTTAAGACAGGATGTGGACATTAAAATGTCATGTGAACATAACACTTCTATCGAATTGTCATGTAAATTAAAAATTTAAGCTATTTGTCATACCAATTTTTTAAAATCATTAATTTGTCATCTTATCATAACTCCGTTAAGTTTTCTATCTAAAATAAATCATGTGCTTTATACATGAATGTTCATAGTTGTTTCGGACATTATAAATAATATCATTCAACTTTACCATAGGTTGGAGGTTCCTCTTTTCGAATGGCAAATCCTCAAATCCTTGTATACCATATCAAACCCTTTCGTATATTTTGAGAAACCCTATAATTTTTTTTATTCGAATATAACTTATTAGAAGGGGGTGAGATGTTGAAATGCTCGAAATAAGCTTGAGCATAAGTCACATAACTTATTTTGAATAGAAAACTTAACGGGGTTATGGTAAGATGACAAATTAATAATTTCGAAAAATTATTATGACAAATCCCTTAAATTTTTAGTTCACATGATAAATTAAAAAATATGTATAAATTCATAAGACATTTCAAAAATATTTTGTACTAAAGAGATGGAAGAGCAAACAAATACCACAAGAATAAAAAGAAGGGTATGTAAGAGATAGAATGACGTGTGTAAAAATTGTCAACCTTATTAATATTATAATTTATTAATGAAATTCAAATAATATGGTAAGAAGGGATGAATATGGGATGACATTGAACTGAGTGAAACCATCAACGAAACCAATGGAATGCAATACATAAAGCAAGTTGACAGAGAGAAGAAAGATTTTTCAATATGATCGGTACACAAGATAATATATTATTTGTCATTATATAAATTATGAGATATGTGTGTTAAAAAGTTAATAACTTAAAAAATAAAATTTCTCACAACTTTTATAAAAACACATAATTACCACTCGTGTGTAAAAATTGTTGTAGACATCGAAATTTCAGTAAAACAAATGTTCACCAATGCATTAAAGTTTTGACGTGTCAAGGCATACATGGCATACGCCACGTGTTGTACAAATTGTACACATGGTGTGTGACTCAACAAAATAGGAAGAAATACCCTTGAAGGATTAAACAAGTTTTTCTTCTCATTTTGGGCAATGACAAGGCAAGTACATTTCAATCCATTGAGGATCAAAACAAGTTTTTCTTCTCATGTTGGGCAATGACAAGGTAAGCACACTTCAATCCATTACGGATCAAAGAAAGTTTTTCTCATTTGGGCAATGACAAAGCATACACATTTCAAGTTTAAAATGGTATTAAGTGGGAAATTAGGCCATAAGTTACACCACTTCAATTTCAATATTGCATTAAGTGGGAAATTAGGCCATAAGTTACACCACTTCAATTTCAATATTGCATTAAGTGGGAAAATTAGGCAATGGTGCTTGGAAAGGAAAAAAATATTTTGTGGTGGTGATTCATTCTCAAAGCCTATAAATAGGCTTCTCCATCAAGGTATCAAGCATCAAGGAATTCACAAATACATTTCTCTACTCCCAAATTGGAAGAGAATTCCCCAAATCCTTGAAGCTTTGAAACTCCAAAGCTCTCAAGCATCCAAATTCCCAAGAATTCCGAAGGATCAAGAAAGCACTCTTCGTTCTTCGTCCAATCGTTCTTCAAGATCAAGCCCCAACGGCCCTTGAAGAACTCCCACCAACTCAAGATCAAGCCCCGACGGCCCCTTGAAGAAAGTGTTCATCCGTTCATCAACTGTTCATCCTAAGATCAAGCCCCAACGGCCCCTTGGATCAACAGCACAAACAAATCCACACATCCAATCGTTCTTCAAGATTAAGCCCAAAAGCCCTTGAAGATCCGCTCATCCATCAACCTTCAAGATCAAGCCCAAAAGCCCTTGAAGAAATCCACACAACCATTATTCAAGATCAAGCCCCGACGGCCCTTGAAGAAAGTGTTCATCGTTCATCCAAGATCAAGCCTCGACGGCCCTTGGATCAACAAATCTAGATCTTACGGAGATAGAATCAGAGGACCAAATTTAAGAGAGATAGTAACCCCAAAAATCATAAACACAAAAATATTATTTTGTACACGTTATTCTGGTTTCTTGTTTCAAGGAATCTTTCGTGTTCACAAATTTGGCACGCCCAGTGGGACATCTCTACCTCTCATCTCTATCCTCAAATCATCGAAAAACGCAAATGGCATCAAGAAAGGATCAAGCTGTTCCTGCAATCAAAGCAAAGAATAAGAACATCATCGCCGCAAGTGGTGATATTTCGGGCACCATAACCCGAAGTAAGGCAAGAGCTCTTTTTGCCGCGGCTTCCGCCCCTGCATTAACTCTGTCAAAGGAACAAGAGCACCTGAGGCACGAGCCTGTGATCACCCTAGCCTCGCTAAGGGCATCAAGAGGGGAAAGCCTGAGGAAATACTCAGAGTCCCTACTCTCCGACGCTGATTCGAGTGGCAGTACAACCATGCAAGTCATGACCACTGGAGTAACTTCAATCGAGGAGCAGCTAGCTCAGATGAATGAAGCAATCGCAAAGCTCACACGGACTGCAGAGGAGAAAAACTTGCAAACCGCCGGACTCATCAACCGTCTGGAGGCACAACATGGCCTCAAAATGAAACCAAGCTCTCTTCCAACTAAGAAGACCGAAGAAGGCTTTGACCCAAATGCCTACGAACTCATGTCAAAGGCTAGGCATGACTTTGCTTCCTCTTCAAATCTTGGAAAGAAGGTTTCAAACACCGTCAACGACAAAGATCGTGACCTCACCGAGACTCAAAAGAAGTTGAAGGAGCATGATTACGGAGTTGACAACAACAAAGCTGGACTTGGCTTCACACCAAATGCACTCGTGAAGATTTCAAGCAAAGCGAAAAACGCTAGCGCTCAACACATCAGCGTGAGCATTGAACAAAATCAAGAGGAGCCTAAACCTCCTATTCGAGTGTCAGTCTTCGATAGGCTGAATCATTCAAAACCCAGAATTTCGGCACTTGATCGTATTGGTGGGCAAGACCGAACTTCCGTCTTCAAGAGGCTTAACGCGCCAACATTCCAAAGCTCTGTTTTTGAAAGGTTGTTAAAGCCTAAGAAACAAAGTAACACAGCTATCTCTCCTCTGCGACGATCAGCTTCGGAAAGATTTGAAGATAATGAGAAGCCTTTTGGAAAGAGGAAGACAACACCAAAGGAAGAAAAGCTCGATGGGTTAGCAGAAAAAGGCGACGTTCGAAGCTTGATTCCTTCAAGGATGAAGCGCCAAGCAATCCTAGAGGTCGACACAAAAGGACCACTGAAGGTAAAGAGGCGCATCATCGTCCACACTGGCAAATCTTCATGCCAACAAACCCAAGAGAACGGCACTGAAGATGAAATCCCTAAGAAAGATGTCACTTCTGGCTCTTTCGACTCAAAGTCTTCACCTCGACCGTTGGGGGCATGCTCCAAGTCAAGTGAAATTGGAGGATGGACTCATGTCACTCCGAAGAAACTGCACGAGAAACATACGTCTTCTCCACAAGTGCACCAATCAGAAAGGGGGCAAAGCAGGTTTCGCCAACCTCCAAAGCAATGTGAAAATGTTGAAGATAAGAAAATTTCAACACAAAGATCGTTCATGCGCGATCTCTTCTTCCTCGAAGACTTATTCAATTCCTCGATCAAGGCTCCTTGCTATGAAGATTGTGAGGAATGCATTTCGAAGATCGCTTCGAAGAAATTGGACAAGCAGCAACCATCTTGTCCACAAGTTTATCAGTCGAAAAGGGGGCAAAACAGCTCTTGTCAACCTCCAGAACAATGTGAAAGTGTTGGAGATAATGAAATTTCGACACAAAGATCGTCCAACCCCCAAATTCCCAAGAACCCCGAAGAATGGAGAAAGCACTCTTCGTTCTTCGTCAAATCCTCGAGGCAATCATTCATCCAAGATCAAGCCCCGAAGGCCCTTGGATCAACATCCAATCGTTCTTCAAGATTAAGCCCCAAAGCCCTTGAAGATCCGCTCATCCATCAACCTTCAAGATCAAGCCCAAAAGCCCTTGAAGAAATCCACACAACCATTATTCAAGATCAAGCCCCGACGGCCCTTGAAGAAAGTGTTCATCCGTTCATCCTAAGCATAAGCCCCCAACGGCCCTTTGGATCAACAACCTCAACAAATCCACACATCCAATCGTTCTTCAAGATTAAGCCCAAAAGCCCTTGAAGATCCGCTCATCCATCAACCTTCAAGATCAAGCCCAAAAGCCCTTGAAGAAATCCACACAACCATTATTCAAGATCAAGCCCCGACGGCCCTTGAAGAAAGTGTTCATCGTTCATCCTAAGATCAAGCCCCAACGGCCCCTTGGATCAACAGCACAAACAAATCCACACATCCAATCGTTCTTCAAGACTAAGCCCAAAAGCCCTTGAAGATCTGCTCATCCATCAACCTTCAAGATCAAGCCCAAAAGCCCCTTGAAGAAATCCATACACCCATTCTTCAAGATCAAGCCCAACGCCCCTTGAAGATCCGTTCATCAACTGTTCATCCTTAGATCAAGCCCCGACGGCCCTTTGGATCAACAACTCATCCACAAGCCTACACCCTACGAAGATAGAATCAGAGGACCAAATTTGAGAGAGATCGTAACCCCAAAATCATAAACACAAAAATATTATTTTGTACACGTTTATTCTGGTTTCTTGTTTCAAGGAATCTTTCGTGTTCACAATTGTCAACCTTATTAATATTATAATTTATTAATGAAATTCAAATAATATGGTAAGAAGGGATGAATATGGGATGACATTGAACTGAGTGAAACCATCAACGAAACCAATGGAATGCAATACATAAAGCAAGTTGACAGAGAGAAGAAAGATTTTTCAATATGATCGGTACACAAGATAATATATTATTTGTCATTATATAAATTATGAGATATGTGTGTTAAAAAGTTAATAACTTAAAAAATAAAATTTCTCACAACTTTTATAAAAACACATAATTACCACTCGTGTTCCGATTACAAGAAAAAATTTCTCTAAAAGAGAAAGAAATAGAGGCGCGTGCATATAGAGGAGACATTCACAATGAGAGGCAGGTGGCGCAGAGGGAGAGTGGGGGATTCATGAGGGAAGAGAAGAAGAAGGGAAATGAAATTATGAGATGAAACGAGAGAACAGTCCCTCCCTCCACTCGTCGTATTTGAGGAATTAGGGATTTAGAACTAGATTTTACAATCTGAATCATACGAGAGATGGATTAGAGTGAGTCGATTCGATTCCATCGCACCAACTCAATCAAACTCTTTCTTCTTCTTCTTGTACCTTAATCCAAAATCTGAAATATACAAAAATCAAATGCTTTCTTTCTTCTTCTAAATATGATATAAAGGTGCTAAGTTTTAAGCGTTTCGTTACAGACACGGACAGACAGACAACGCAGAGTAGAGGTGATAAGGTCTTGAGAGCCTCGAATGAGATTGAGATAGATAGGCAGTCGTTTTGTAGAACAAGAAGCCCAGCCTGGCCTAGCCTCCTCAGAATTCAGATTAGGCGACGATGGAGCCGGACTCTGCAATTTCGATGCCTTCCCGGTATCCCATTCGTCCTCCTCGTCAGGTACTTGCTGCTGCTGCTGCTTTCCTTGCTCAAATCATTTATTCATTCTTTCTCATTACTGTTGCATTCATTCATTCGTTGATTCTCTGCTGCTGAATGCTGTTTGGTTTCTATCTACGAGTCTATTTTATTTGATGCTAAAAAAAAAAAAAAAAAAAAAAAAAAAGAATCTCATTTGGGCACTGGTCTCATTTCCTTCTAGGCTTATCTTAAACAATACGTGTATAGCATACAGGCTCTGTTGTGTTAACGTAAGCCTTGTTCATATCAGTGGATAACTAATTGAGTTTGACCACGACGACAAGTAATGGAATGCCTCATTCAATCACTTCCATATCAACTACAGTGTGTGTCCTCTAGTTAAGGATTTAGGCTTATAATCATTTTAGTTATGGATTCTTTCTCCTATGCCTCGGCCTGAATGTGATTCATCTGTTACTTACCAGCTAGTGTAACCAATTTACCTCTTGTTGCTTTGCAGCTTTCATGGGTGAATCTCTCCAGAAATCTCATACTTGCATATCAAAGCCTTGGCGTGGTTTATGGGGACCTCAGTACTTCTCCTCTCTATGTTTATAGTAGCACATTCACAGGGAAGCTGCACAACCATAACTCCGAGGAAGTGATATTTGGTGCATTTTCCTTAATCTTCTGGACCATTACAATGGTACCCTTGCTCAAGTACGTCTTTATCCTATTGAGTGCCGACGATAATGGTGAAGGTGTGGTGACACTTGGAGTTTGAGTACATCCTCTGTGTGACATGTCATACTTTACTTCTTATTGGGTCTCCATGGGGTCATACTTATTCTAATTGGTGTCAGGTGGGACTTTTGCGCTTTACTCGCTTCTTTGCCGCCATGCAAAGTTTAGTTTACTTCCCAACCAGCAAGCAGCTGATGAGGAGCTCTCAGCTTACAAATACGGTCCTTCATCACAGGTTGTAAGCTCGTCCCGTTTAAAGATGTTTTTGGAGAAGCATAAAAGGTTACGGACGGCCCTACTGGTGGTGGTATTGTTAGGCGCTTGCATGGTCATAGGAGATGGTGTACTCACTCCAGCAATTTCAGGTATGGTACTAAGTTGTCGAATAATTGTTGGTGTTGAAATTGAATACAGTCTATTTTCATCTAATGTTAATTACCTATTTCAGACAGATGAGAAAAAAGAACTCAAAAGTTATGGCAACATTTACTAAGTTTTCTTGCCCCTTGGGGAACATCCAATAAAATTGGGGCACTATAAGTCAGATCCCTCTAAACATAAGGAAGATGTTTACATATACAATTTGCTGCATCTAATACACTTCTGAATATATTCCAACTATACATTTGGTAGAGCCATTTTACAATACAATATCTGTCATTGTTTCTGTTGTTTGTTGATGTGGTGACTGTTTTACTTGCTCAAATGCTGCTAAGTTTTCAGCAAGCTCTGTCTAATAAAAACATTTTGTCTAGACAAACCCAGATTGTTGATTTTTATTATTTGTTTCTATAATAATGTTTTTACACTTGCCTTGATTAAGGAGTTAAATCTTTGAGCATTTCTTTTCCACTCGCAGTTTTATCATCAGTATCAGGGTTACAAGTTACAGAGGAGAAGTTAACTGATGGTAATTAATTTCTTTTCATTACCTGTTTTCTTTTTTCCTTTTTTATAAAATAAAATAAAATGTTCAAAATTCGTGATGCCTATTCTATATTTTTCTGCGTATCATATAATTGGCTTTGCTTTTAATATGTTATTTATTATCTCTAGGTGAACTCCTCTTGCTTGCCTGTGTCATATTGGTTGGCCTGTTTGCTCTGCAGCATTGTGGCACCCACAGGGTAGCATTTTTGTTTGCACCTATTGTAATAATCTGGTTGATATCAATATTTTCCGTTGGGCTGTACAATACAATACATTGGAACCCGGCTGTTGTTCGTGCATTATCACCCCATTATATTATCAAGTTTTTCCGTGAGACTGGTAAAGATGGTTGGATTTCTCTTGGTGGGGTTCTTCTCTCGATAACTGGTAAATTTGAAGGAAATTTTGTCCATATGAATATATTCACTGGTTGTTGTACTGGTGGAACTATCTATATGAAACCTCTTTTGTGGGAGTTTTATTTTAGCTCTTCAGTGACGAGAAGTTATCCATGTTTTATCAGGTACTGAAGCTATGTTTGCAGATCTTGGTCATTTCACTGCCTTATCGATAAGAGTAAGTTTATTATTTATCCTGCAACAACTATTTTTCTTTTCAATATGGCACCATTAACTTCCTTACTTGCGGTCTAATATAAACAAATATAAAGGTTAAGCTGTTGAACCGAGAGGAAGGTTAAAAACATATTCTATATGCATATACTGGAGATGTTTGATATGATTGAATGTTGGACATGTTAGAATAAGTGTATAAAATCAAGAGATATATAAGTATTTTCTATAAGCATGTTAAAAAATTCAGAATAGCCGAGCCAGGTAGGTGTCACAATGTTTAAAAACTTTTGGATAAATTAGTTCGAGTGCTTCTGATGCTGATTTAATTTGATTCATTATTTTTTAAATTAAAGAATTTTTATTTTTATTGGGGATACAACTATATGATACAAAACTGGACTTTCCCACATACTCTTTCCTTTCTGTTATTTTCTTTTCATTTTCTTCTTTTAAATAATATTGGAAGATGTATTATGTATGTTCAGAAATATGATTGTCTAAGTAGAGACTTCAGCCTTTCACGTATATCTATCTTTCAAGTTATAAGACTTTCCAGGAATTGAAAAAATTAGAAAAAGAGAGGCTAAAGTGTGTTGTCGCTTCATAATGGTATGTGATAGACAACAAAATGAGTTGTAAAGCCATATGGAAAATGCTCTTGTTGGATGGTTAGAATTTAGAAAATATGTCTACTTGATTTCTGATTCTGTAGTTTGTTTATTCTAACCACTCTAACTTTGTAAAGCCGTCTTCATTATGATGTATAGGTTGTGGAATTTCTAAAGTGAGATTACGAGTTTTTATTTTTTCTTGCTTGTGCAGCTTGCGTTTGCATTCGCTATATATCCTTGTTTGGTAGTACAATACATGGGTCAGGCTGCTTTCCTGTCAAAAAATCCTGACCACAATCTTTACAGTTTCTATGACTCAATACCTGGTTAGTTCATTCTGACATTTATCAATATTGCTTCCATAATAATATTCTAAATCAGAGTTGGTAACTTTGCTTTCTGTCCTCCCTTATCCCGGAAGCTCCTGTATTTTGGCCTGTCTTTGTTGTTGCCACCCTCGCATCAATTGTTGGAAGCCAGGCTGTTATAACTGCCACTTTCTCAATCATCAAGCAATGTCATGCCCTTGGTTGTTTCCCCCGAGTAAAAGTTGTCCACACCTCAAAGCATATATATGGGCAGGTCTACATTCCAGAAATTAATTGGATACTTATGATCCTTACTCTTGCCATAACTATTGGATTTCAAGACACTACTTTAATTGGAAATGCTTACGGTACATTATTTCTTTGAACCCCCCTCCCTCTCTTCCCCTTCAACAATTAACTGAGGATGATACAATGTTCACTTTTGGTTCTCAGGACTTGCTTGCATGATGGTTATGTTTATCACGACATTCCTTATGGCACTGGTAATAATCTTTGTTTGGCAGAAAAGTGTGGTTCTGGCTGCGATTTTTCTTATCTTTTTCTGGTTCATTGAGGGAATGTACTTATCAGCAGCACTCATTAAAGTACCTCAGGGAGGATGGGTCCCTTTTGTTCTCTCATTCATCTTTATGATTGTTATGTACATCTGGCATTATGGTATGCGAAAGAAGTATAACTATGATCTGCACAACAAAGTCTCGTTAAAATGGCTACTTGGTCTTGGCCCAAGCCTTGGTATAGTCCGGGTGCCTGGAATAGGTCTCATATACTCGGAGTTGGCAACAGGAGTTCCTGCAATATTCTCTCACTTTGTAACAAATCTTCCTGCATTTCACAAGGTGTTGGTTTTTGTTTGTGTAAAATCAGTTCAGGTGCCTTGTGTTTCACCTGAAGAACGATTTTTGATTGGCCGGATATGTCCAAGACCGTATCGTATGTATAGGTGCATTGTCAGGTATGGGTACAAGGACATTCAACGGGATGATGGGGACTTTGAGGACCTGCTCATACAGAGCATAGCAGAGTTCATCCAGATGGAAGCAGTGGAACCACAATTCTCAAGCCCAGAGATATCATCATTTGATGGAAGGATGGCGGTTATAAGCACTAGGACAAGTTCGAGCTTGATAAGCAGTGAACAAGAGGGTTTTGACGTGGGGGATTCCATCCAGAGTAGCAAATCTCTGACCCTGCAGAGTATGGGATCAGTGTATGATGAGGAGAACCCACAAATGAGGAGGCGCCAAGTTAGGTTTCAGGTACCATCAAACGTAGGTATGGATCCTGCAGTAAGGGAAGAGCTGATGGATTTGATCCAGGCCAAGGAAGCAGGGGTTGCGTATATAATGGGGCACTCGTATGTGAAGGCGAGGAGGTCGTCGTCATTTCTGAAGAAGCTTGTGATTGATATGGGGTATTCTTTTCTTAGGAAGAACTGCAGGGGCCCTGCTGTGGCGCTTAACATTCCTCACATCAGTCTTATCGAAGTTGGGATGATATACTATGTCTGATGGATTGATGGATCGTTTCAAATTGGAAGGAATAAAACTGGAATAACGTCATGTATACCATAGATGAATAACATTGGGATATCTATCGTCGTTCTTATTTGGTAAGCAACACCACTTGGCAATTTCAACAGTACTTGATGCGTCTTCTTACTTTTGCCAATACTCATAGTAATTTGGTAGCAATTTTTATAGTAATTAATCATAAATTAAAGGAATGAACGATCAGGGGTGTAGGTTTGACGAAGCAGCCAATCCCAATGGTAAGGCCGGCGGTGCCGCAATGAATGAACATAAATAAGGAATTTTACCATCGGCAAAATTAGCAGTTAAATCACAAAGAATACTTGCAAGAGAACAAGATAATTAGAGTATAAACAGTTCGAACGAGGTCGATCTCTACAAAAACTAATGTGAATAATTTGTTTTTAAATATAACTCTTAGTTAAAGATGAGAATTCTAATTAAAGTAACATGTGCAAATAAGGTCAAATCTTAAAGTCGAAGGCAATAATAGCAAAGCTATGGAAATCAAGTGGACAAGTAATAAGGCTATACAGAATATATGGAAGAATTTACTCGCCAAGGTGAATTGAGTTTGGAGTGAGACTTGGCTGGAATAAAGGTCGACAAAGTGAATTGAATTTGGAGCGAGACTTGGCTGAAATAAAGGTTGCCAAGGTTACAGATGTGGCTTTGGGTTGTAATTTCGTATTTATTCAATTTGGTATGTTATCAAAATTAAGAAAGTCATTATATAAACTAAGAACATATGAGATTGACTAAAATTTTCGTCCGAGATTAAACATATTTTTATCTTTTATTATTTTATAGAAAAAATATTTTAATGACACATGACGTGATGGGATAAATAAAATTTTTATCCGAAATTAAACATAAAATATATTTTTTATTATTATATCAATAGCATGAGTATAAAGGTGGAAATGCACTAAATCAGTTATTATTGTCATTAAATCAGTTAGTGAAGTGGAGATGCTCTTATAAAAAAGAATGAAACAGAATGCTGGTGTTTGGTGGGAAAGTTGTAAGCCCGCCAAGGTCCAATAGCAGCAACAACAAAGGCGAAGGCCCAAAAATAGAAATATCTGGTGTGGAGGTCGTCAGTCGGTGTGTGGGAGTGCGTGGCGTGGGTACTGGGTACAAATCTTCCACATATCAAATGCCTACCATTGAATTGAATTGAATTGCATTGAATTCTCATTCGTTCGCAAATTGCGATGCAATTGCAAAAGCAGCAGCAAAAGTGAATTAAAAAAAAAAAAAATGGTGAAAGTAATACTACTAAAACCCCTCTAAAGCCTCTCAACTTTTTCATTGTTTAATTATCCACTGGACTGGGGAGTCACTCTGCAGGCACCAGAAAATGCCGCTGCTTCTCCCAATCCCTGCCCTGAACTCTAGCTCTAGCTCGGCAATTCAAGGATTGAGGCCCAGCTCATGTCCTGGGGCCAGCCTTTGTTGGCGACTCGGAAGAAGACGACTGCATTGCTGTGTGCCCAATGCTGTCTACACCGCCCACACCCAAAGCACGGAACAGCATTGGAAACCGACATCGGGGAAGATAGAGGATTCGGCGGAGGGCGACGCCATATCCATTCTCAATGAAAGGATTCGGCGGGAGCAGAGCAAGAGAGAGGGCTCCGCAACGAGAACGGTGATGGAGGCGGAGGCGGCGTACAAATACGTAGAGATGGTGAAGCAGCAGCAGCAGAGGGGCCTCGAGAAGCTCCGAGGCGACGTTGGTTACAAGGTGGATCCCTACACTCTTCGTTCTGGGGACTACGTCATCCATAAGAAGGTTGGCATTGGTCGGTTCGTTGGGATTAAATTGGACACTACTAGTCCCAATTCCATTTCCAATTCCACTTCTAAGACCGACTCCATTGAATACGTCTTCATCGAGTATGCCGATGGCATGGCTAAGCTTCCTGTCAAGCAGGCCTCTCGCTTGCTCTATCGTTATAATCTGTACGTTTTCCTTCCCTTCTGTCATTCTTCCTTTTCAATCTCATCATTTTCATGAATTCGTTCAACTAAATAAACAAAACAACCAAAAAATCAAAAAAAAAAAGTTACGTTAACTTATAATTAATCTGTCTGTTTTGTTGTTTCAGCCCGAACTAAACGAAAGGCCTCGCACATTGAGCAAATTGAGCGACCCCAGTGTCTGGGAGAAAAGAAAGACCAAGGGAAAGATTGCCATTCAGAAAATGGTTGTTGATTTGATGGAGTTGTATCTTCACAGACTCAAACAAAGACGCCCACCCTACCCTCTCACTCCAGCCATGACTCACTTTGTTTCTCAGTTTCCTTATCAACCCACCCCTGATCAACAGCAGGCTTTCATTGATGTTCACAAAGATCTAACCGCCAGAGAAACTCCAATGGACCACTTAATTTGCGGAGATGTTGGCTTTGGCAAAACCGAAGTTGCCCTGCGTGCCATCTTCTGTGTAGTTTCTGCAGGGAATCAAGCCATGGTTCTCGCACCCACTATTGTTTTGGCCAAGCAACATTTTGATGTTATTTCAGACCGGTTTTCTATCTACCCCGACATCAAGGTTGGACTTCTCAGCAGGTTTCAGGTAACCCAAGTCTTCTTCTTACATATGACACACTTATTGGGTATCACATCTTATGCATTCTGGAATTTTCAAGCTGCTCCTTTTAGTCTTAAACTGATCACAACTGTTATGGAATGTAGACCAAAGCAGAAAAGGATGGGCATTTGGACATGATTAAAAAGGGGCAATTGGACATAATTGTTGGGGCTCACTCGCTTCTTGGAAGTCGTGTTGTGTAAAGTAATCTGGGTTTGCTAGTTGTTGATGAAGAACAGGTTTGTCATTGAATCTATTTTCTGCTATATGCAACAAATTAGATTCTCTCCTAGTTGACCTACATAATCTTCTTTTTATGTTTTAAAGCATGCACTTTCTTCTGCTCTATAGAGGTTTGGCGTCAAACAAAAGGAGAAGATTGCTTCGTTCAAAACATCGGTTGATGTTCTTACTCTTTCCGCAACGCCTACACCACGAACCCTGTATTTAGCCTTGACTGGGTTCCGTGATGCTAGGTAATGACTTGTCTTTGGATTTATAGTTTTATATACATCTCTAGATCTAGATGCCCATTTCAATTTGTTTTGTGATGCTAGGTAATGACTTGTCTTTGTGATAGTTGTTGCGTAATGTTGTGAATTTAAGCTTACTTTTTATGATGGCTGGTTAAGACATAGCTTGCCAGTCCTTAATTTGGTGCTGTTGTAATTATGCATTCTTCCATTTTTCAGTTTGATTTCAACTCCACCACCAGAAAGGGTCCCTATCAAATCCCATCCTTCTGCATACAGTAAAGAAAAGGTTTTATCAGCAATTAAGCATGAGCTGGACAGAGGAGGCCAAGTGTTTTACGTATTGCCTCGCATTAAAGGTAACCTTATTGCATGATGGTTTTGTTTTTAATACTCTTACAAAAGCTGAACACAAAGTTTCTTTGTCATTCTGTTGCTTGCTGTAGTGTCTGGATTGCTTCTTTCAGTTTTATCAATGACTAAATGCACATGTCACTATTTGTAAGTCTTTAGACTTGTAGAGTAAATCAGGATTGCCTTGTTCGTGGTTCTAGATTCATTTGTCTTACATGTCTAAAGAACACGAGAAATTCCATTTCCGACTAACAGCTAATTAGAGGA
Organism: Pyrus communis; assembly: GCF_041283825.1. Classification (NCBI taxonomy): domain Eukaryota; kingdom Viridiplantae; phylum Streptophyta; class Magnoliopsida; order Rosales; family Rosaceae; genus Pyrus; species Pyrus communis. Next base: position 109,944 of record NC_142573.1, on the reverse strand, counting down.
ATTTCAAGAATGATTTCCCACATAAACTTTTGGTTCTCTTAATGGCTGATACATATTTCACTTCTGTTCTTGTGCTGCAGGACTTGAAGAAGTGATGAAATTTCTTGAACAGTCATTTCCTAATGTTGAAATAGCTATTGCACACGGGAAGGTATTTTCTTTCTTGCCTTATCATTTGGCATCTCCAAAGGGAACCGCTATGTGATGAAATTTAAGAATTAGGAAAATTGAGGATGCATCAGGATTTGAATAAGAAACTTCTTCATATGTGTCATTTATTACAGCTTATAATTGGATTTGCTAATTTGGGTTTCTTTCTCTGCATGTGAGTAATTATATCTGCATATTTTTTCAGCAATATTCAAAGCAGCTGGGGGAAACCATGGAGAATTTTACACAAGGTGAAATCAAGATTCTTATATGCACTAATATAGTAGAAAGTGGGCTTGACATTCAGAATGCAAACACCATCATAATTCAGGATGTTCAACAATTTGGCTTAGCGCAGTTGTATCAGGTCTTATTCTTTCTTCTTTCTTTATATATATACGTCTCAAATGGTCCAACATATACGGAAGACTAACATTTGAAATTGTTATTTTGGTTATTTTAAGTGCTTTTCATTTATTAAACAGGAGAACGTAATGGTACCTGAGCTTTTCCAACTCCTTATCCATTTTACTTACTGTGTTATTTTTTGTTCTTTTTCTTTCGTTAAATGAATAAATAGTAATAGTTGCGGGGAAGGGTAGGCCAGGCAGATAAGGAAGCTTATGCATACTTGTTCTATCCGGAGGAGTCACTACTAACTGATCAAGCACTGGTACTTCTTGTCCCTTATAGAATATGCTGTATACAGTTTTTGTAACTACTTGTGTTACCCTTCATGATATTTAGCACTTGTTTTCACAATTGCATGTGATTTTAGATACAGTTTAAAATCCATTAGCTACTTTGCTCTAGGTATACTTGCCCTTGATTACTTTGGAGTGTTAAAGTAGCAACATTGTGGTCATGCTCTAGGAGCGACTTGCAGCTCTGGAGGAATGCTGTGAACTTGGGCAAGGTTTCCAACTTGCAGAGAAGGACATGGGAATCAGAGGCTTTGGTACCATATTTGGTGAGCAACAAACAGGGGATGTTGGAAATGTTGGCATTGATCTCTTCTTTGAAATGCTCTTTGAGAGCCTATCCAAACTTTACTCTTGTTCATGATCCAATTTTTAATCTTTTACTTCTTGCTTCCATTTTACGTGCAATTTTGGCTATTATAATTATTACTATTATAATAATAATTATTATTACTACTATTACTACTCTAACTGCATAACATATTAATGTATGAGATGACAGTGTTTCAAAATGGTTTTAATGTCTAAAATGGTTCCTCTCCCTCTCTCTCTCTCTCTGACAACACACACATGTAGTAACTGTTTAATTCGTTAGGCCCACTCAATGTCTAGAGTTTGAAATTTTGAAGTGTTATTAATTGTTAACACAAAACTTTCTGTTTTGCTTGTTTGATGCCAGGTTGATGAACACCGTGTAGTTTTAGTTCCTTATGTGTCCGTTGAGGTGTTTTTACCATCACTTTCAGCATCTTAAAATAAATACTTGAACAAAGATAGAAGCTGATTAATTTCGACACGTCCTATTTTAATTCCTAGGAGAGATTGGGATGCGAACATGCATGCATATTGGTATTTGATGGGTGTGTTTTATGTACATTTCAGATTGATTTAAATATAAATCCTCATCTCCCCTCTGAATACATAAATTATCTGGAGAATCCCATGGAGATAATTCATGCAGCCGAGAAAGCTGCTGAGAACGATATCTGGAGTTTGATGCATTATGCTGAGAATTTGCACCGGCATTATGGAAAGGAGCCACACTCCATGGAGCTTCTTTTAGAGAAGCTTTATGTGAGGAGGATGGCAGCAGATCTGGGAATTAGGAAGATTTATGCTTCAGGAAAGATGTTTTTTTTATGAAAACCTGTATGAATAAAAAGGTCTTCAAGCTGATTGCAGAATCAATGGCCTCTGATGTTTACCGAAACTCTTTGGTTTTTGAGGGTGACCAGATCAAGGTAATCTCATATCATGAAATATGAATAAATTTTCTTTACGTTTTGACAAGTGAGCTGAGTATCGGAAAAGAAAACTCTGTTGATTTTGACAGGGGATATCATCATGTTGGTTGTGTCTCGTGTGTTGCAGGCGGAACTTCTTCTAGAGCTACCGAGAGAACAGCTGTTAAATTGGATCTTTCAATGTTTGGGTGAAATGCATGCTTCCTTACCTGCTCTCATAAAGTATTAGATAGGTGTCTTAGGCGACGGACAGGAACTCAATTTTTTTAATGAGGGACTGCTGGACTAGTACTACACTAGTACATAATGGATTGGATTTGCTAACCCTTTTGCCGTACTCGGATGTCTTGAGGGACAATATCATATTGATTGGGCCATAAAATTAGAGCCAAAGATGTGCGTGATGGCATGGTTCACTTGGTAAGTCATCACAAATTGAAACTGATGGTTTTTTCAAATGGGTCTAATATATATCAGTCCTTTGCAGCATTGCAGGTTACTTGTGAATTAGGTAAGTAAGACAAGTGGAGGGAGATACATCATGCATACAAACAAACAGGTGTGCGTGGCGCACGAAATACAGAGTCTTTTAATGTCATGCATTCGTATTCACATTCGCATACGCATATGCATATACATATGCATAGGACGACGATAATCCTATTTGTATTTATGTACGGAAGGAAGGATCATTCATTCATTCATTCATTCCGTTCCGTTGGTAGGGTATATACATAGTTAGATACTAATTTGAACGCTCATGTGAAATTCTGTGTAGTGTATATGTCTGTAATCATATCATTTCAAATAGAAGAGGTGCTCTCTACTTACTCCTGTTTCTTTTCCTTGGTATTGGTAAATTGGTAAATTGGTAATTTGGTAAATATACCCTACATAATAATAAGACCTTTGGTATTTGGTTGGTAGTTGGGGTGCGCCGTTGACCGGCGGGTATGAAATCCACAGTCGAAACTGGGTATGCATTTAAATTACAGAATGAGGTCTTCCACTAAGTCACAAATTTATTTTGTCGCTTTTCTATTCTTTTACGGGAAATGTGTTTTTTCTTTTCTGATCCCACTTCTAAATATGATTTTATTTATACATAAATAAAATCATACCCTTGTTTAATTTTTATTTACTTTTATTCAATTTAAATTTTAAATGTAAATATATAAGTTACGCAATGAAATAAATATATTAGTATTGAAAAAGGTTAAATGTCTAATTAGGGATGAAATCGAAACTCCTCCGACCTTAAGAGATAGATCAGAGCATCATCACTAAATTGGAAAAAAAAAAAATCGGAAGCTACCAACATTTTGCTAGTATCAGCAAAACAAAAATATCCATAGCTTTTCTAGTGTTGTTTACTCTTTATTTTTTAAGCACGGCGGGCTAAGTTTAACTCCATTAATTTTAATTTAATTTAGAAAGAAATAGTAAAAAGTGCGTAATAAAACATTTTTTATTGAAAAATATTTAAATAATTATTTTTTACTATTAAAAAAGTTTATATATTATAAGAACAAAAAAAAAAAAAAAAAAAAAAAAAGAGTAGGCAGTTCATTAGAATTTTGAATAAAAATGTATGTTTACTATTAAAAACGTGTCCCTAATAATAAAAAAAATATGTCTTAAGAATTTTTGAATAAAAAAAAAATTTTGCGAGGGCTTATATTAATTTTTCGTTTAAGGTATTCAGTCAATCTCTGATAAGCAGCTAGTGAATCTGTGATGCGCCCTCTCCTCCCAACTGATCTTATTAGAAATTAACAAGAAAGAAAGGAAGAAATGAGCTTTCAAGATGTGCAGAGTGGCGGAGGAGGAAGGGGAAGGATGGCATCGGCGTCTCCGCCTCAGGCGGTGGCTGCGGGCATATTCCAGATCAACACTGCCGTTGGCACTTTCCGTAGAATGGTCGATGCCATCGGGACTGCCAAGGACACTTCCGATCACCGCCAGAAGCTGTGCGTCTCTCTTTCTCTCTTTGTTATGCAAATACAAATACAAATTCATTCATGAATCATTATTATGTAATGTAACGAGTGGAAATGCAAAGTGCAGGCACAACACGAGGCAACGCATACTTGAGCTGGTAAAAGAAACGTCTGCCAAGCTCAAATCCCTCACCCAATCTGATCGCCAATCCAATGTCAATGTGCGTTTCTTTCTTTACCTCACTCATTCACTCAACTCACTCTCATCACTCATCATGAGTGCCTCCGCTTTTTGAATTTCATCTGCTAAACTATATCACATTCCAACAATTTCTTTCTACTTTCTAATTTCTAGTTCAAATTTCAAAACTAGTCAAAACAAAATGGATATTGTCTTGATTTTTCAGCCGAGTAAGCAGATCGAAGATGCTAAGCTTGCAAGAGATTTCCAGACCACATTGCAAGAATTTCAGAAAGTTCAACAGCTCGCCTCTGAGCGCGAGTCTACTTACATGCCTTCCTTGCCAACGTACCCCCTACCCTACTACATTTCTCCTCTTTTCACCTTTCTAATTTAACTATTTATACTTGAGTTTGTGTGTTTTTGTGTTTGTGTGTATGACTTTTTGGCTTACCTCCGCACCTTGTTCTTGTTCTTGTTTTATTCGGTACTTGCTTTGACTACAGTTCTGCGGCTTCCGCTTCTGCCTCCGGGGAATATCTGGAGCCTAACAGTAGCAGCACCAGGGATCAGCACCGCCAACCTTTCCTTCAGGACCAAAAGAGGTAATCCATTTCCATGCTCTCCTTCTACATTCACATCATTTCCTCTGCCTAACATTCCAGTCCTTTTTCTTTTCGTTTTATTATTTCCTCTCTCATTGGCTTATTACCAATTTCACATCATCCTTCACTTCACCTTCCACCTTTGTCTTTTCATCTTCGGTTGGACTTTAACTCTTTTATTATTAAAAACCTTGGAGCTCCCATTCCATCCCATGGGCCCATGGCCATGGCCATCGGTTTCTATTGTATTTTCAGTGGCTCAAAGTCTCAAGTTGCTTCTATGAACCTTGTACATTGGGAGGGAGTCTTAACTTTGGCCGACAACTGACCATGTATAGTTAATAGTTTGAGCATCTTCGCATGCATACATCATTACACATGGGTTGGTTTGATGCACGGTTTACAAGGATTCTATTTTGAAACAACATCTCACCTACAGGCAGGAATTACTTTTGCTTGATAATGAGGTTGCATTCAATGAGGCCATCATTGAGGAGAGGGAACAGGGTATTCGAGACATAGAAGCACAAATCGGGGAAGCTAGTGAAATTTTCAAGGACCTTGCTGTTCTCGTTCATGAGCAGGGTGTGGTCATTGGTAATACAGCTCTCTTTCACTTTGCATTCATGGAGCTTTTTCCTCTTATTGTATTTATCGGGCATATTGTTCTATCATTGCAGATGACATTCAATCAAACATTGACAACTCTTCCTCTGCAACGACCCAAGCTAGAGTTCAGCTAGCTAAGGCTTCCAAAGGAGTTAAATTCAGATGCTCATGGGTAAGGAGTAAACAATAAATTAAACAAACTAGTTAACTTTCATCTCTTATCTACCTCACCTACCACTAGTACAGGGTGTTTAGCACTTTATGGTTGATCTGTTAGGGCAAAAGGATGTGTTTTGGAATTGTGAGCGTTAACAAAAGAAGTGAAAGAATTCATTTATCACAAAAGGAAATTAGCATCCCCACATCATGGCATCTAGACTGTGACACATAATGGACAGAAAAGAAGACATTAGGTTGCAATGAGAAATGGAATTTACATGCAAACACAAACTTTCATTTGTTTTGTTTAGTGAAAACTAGCAAGAAGACTGTCTGGTCTGGTGTAGCAGAGATTTCGTATAGGACATGTTAAGGTAGTTTGCAAACAAGATCGCCCTATCACACAACAATTTTAGGTTATCTTAGAATTGGATTCTGATTATCTCCAATTTGTCATTTCATATATCTTATCTTCAATGTCGGTCTATTGTCTGTTGCAGTGTTGGTGGGTGCTGGCAGTTTTGGTAGTGGTCGTTGTGATCGTCATGATCATCCTTATCATATAATGTGCAAGTACATACATACATAGTCATGTTGTGCCTATGTATGACAATGTTGTTTGTGCGATCATTTCTTTGTTTATTGATGTCCTCCAGCTTTTGGTTGAGATTTACATGTATTAGAGTGGAAACTGGAACGTCTCTTTTTTCACTTTCCTTTTATCTTGCGGCGGTTTTGATTGTTTTTGTTAGCAATGGTTTATCCTCCGTGTACTGTGGTTCCTGGGTTTCACTTTTTGTAATTTTTTGTTTTTAATAGTGGATTAATAGTTTTTGCTGTCCTGTTCTTGTATATTAAAAGATGCATGTCCTTTCCAGCTCCCTTCCTGGAAAGGAGACGATGAGAATATGAATGGGAAAGAAGGAAAAGGTGAGTATGGTGAAGATTACGATTCTGTTGGTGAAGATTACGATTCTGTGCTCTTATAATATCGATGTCTATTTTCTGAAATGTAAATATTGGAAACCAACGATGACACTGACCAAGATTAGGAAGGATTAAGATGATCTATCTGTGCTCTTAGATCCAGATGACAAAGCTTTTCCAGCAATGAGTTTTTGGTTGGGGAAAAAAAAAAAAAAAAAAAAAAAAAAAACGATTTTGAAGGGTTATGTTATATGCCTCATTTCCCTTCCCAGAATTTACATGATTGATTTTAGAGACATCGATATGCCAATGAGATACTAATGTCATTGAGATGCTGTTGAGATTTTGTCGAGATGCCACTAAGAGAGTGTTGATATGAGATACCGTCGTCAAGAGAGCGTCGAGAGGCCTTCGCCTTTGTGGTTCTGTAGAGATGCCATCAAGAGGCATTGAGACTGACTTAGAGAATTAAAATGACTCAAAATCTCTCTGAATTCACACAATGAAAAATTCGTCACTTTCACAAATGAATTTTTATAGCTTGGATATGTTTTTTCAGCCATATTTTAGCTTGTATGTTGAATAGCGGCAAATTTAACTCCATCCGAAGTAGTTTAGGCCGGGAGAGGATTCGAACACATCGCCGCACCTTGGGTGGCTGCTTTCTCTCACTTCGCCTGTCAAACAGACGGACGGATCAGGCGTGGAGTAATTCTTTTCTATTTCTAGTGATCGTTTGGTGGGCCCAACAACTAGCGTGCGTCCGCAACACTTATACGATGCCGTTTCCTAAAGATTATTGACTTGGTCGTATGGATGCCAGGCTCGGGCGGCCATTAGCAGAAATGTAGATAATAAGAAATCAGACCGGCCCAAGGGGGTTGAAGCAATTCTTGACTGAGCAAACACAAAATAAGTAAATGGCAATGCCCATGTAAAAGTAATGTGGCCCGGCCCCCAAACACAAAACAATTTCAAGCGCAACTGTCTTGAGAATTGAGATGGTAGTGTGAATTGGGCAGGAGAGTTTGCAGAGGTTATGTGAATCATCTTCAGCGGTCACCGGCTTCTATTTCCATAGTCTTCTGAGGATCTGAGTAATTAGGAGGATCATCTGATTACGATCTGATTGGGATCGGACGGAGGTCGAACGATGACCGCTTGTGTTTAGCCTTTGGTCTGCCTCCACCTCGTTTTTTATTTATTAATTTCATTGCGAGTGTTTTTTTATTTATTCGAAAACAAGTAATCGATTCGGGACTCAAAATTCCGAAACTCAAAACTGAGAGAGAGAGAGAGAGAGAGATTGAAGCAGCAGCAGAGGAACGAGAGAGATAGACAGAGAAATGGCAGCCCTAGTGTACCAGATACTGTCTTCCTCCGCCCTGGTATCACTGGGACTCTACCACATGGTGGCCACCACCCGCAACTACCTCAAATCTCCACAGTCCTACGCCGCCAAGCCCTACCACCCCTTCCCCCTCTCCTCTTCCTCTTCCAACCTTAATCCTCCTCATCATCGTCTCAGGTATCTCCAGCTCTATGCCATCATCGCCTGCCTATTGGTCGCCGTCGTCCACCAGACCCTCACCTCCTTCGACGCCGACCCACTCCTCAAGGGCCGAACACCCGTACACCGATTCACGTCCCTGCAGTCCGCGGCCTCCCTCTTCCTCTTTCTGCTGCTCACGCTGGCTGTCCTGCTTTCCGAGTGGGCCCCATCGGTTCTTCCGCTGCCCTCGGATCTGGTGTTCGGGCTGGCCGCGGCCCTCTTCTACCTGCAGTCGCTGGTGTCGTGGGGTGCGGCGTCGGTGCAGATGTCGGATCTGCAGGCTAAGTGCGACTCGGTTTCCGGTCGGATCACGGCGGTGGCGTCGGGGCTGTGCGTGGTTATGGCGTGCCAGCCGAGGGTGTTCGTAGCGGATGTGGGGTTAGGGGCGGTCATGTGCCTGCAGGGGCTGTGGGTATTGCAGACGGGGCTGTCGCTGTACGTGGAGGCGTTCATCCCGGAGGGGTGCCACAAGCTCCTGGACGTGGTGATCGGGGTGGAGGGTTCCACCAAGTGCGACCTGGACGAGTCCCGGTACAGGGCGGTGGCCATTCTGGATCTGGTGTTCTTGGTGCACGTCATGTTCGTCCTGCTCATTGTCATGGTCACCTACGCCGTCGTTGCCAAGTTTGTTGGAATCCGAAGATTAGGTTCATATGAGGTATTGCCCAACGCCGCTCCCTCCTCCGACCACAACAACCACATTCAGATGAAAGCCTTGAGCGGCACTCAGGCTTAGTTAGCATCCACACCCACACCCTCATTGTCGTCCAGGAGAATCACCGGTACTTTTCTTTCCTTTTATTAGATTTTTATTGTTCTTTAAATCACTGTAGTACTATGTATACCATTATCTTTAGTTGCATTATGTTACCATCACAATTACAAACTGCAAACTGCTCTGCTCTTTCTTTTGGCTCCGGTATTTGTTTACTACTTCTGCCCTATGTTGCCCTCTCTCTTACTCCTCCATTGTTACGTTAATGAATACGGCTCCCTTTGTATCTCCTGCCTGTTTGTTGTGTCCTTTCTTCTTTGTTCTCATCAATTGGAATAGATTACTTGTTTTGTTGGCGTACTGGCTTTAAGGGCCTTCACTACCTACCAAGTTCTAATGAACTTGTAAAATGAAAAAACCATTTAGGTTGCAATGTGGGGTTAACCATTCGTTTGAGACTTCTTCAACTTCTCAGGGTTGCATGTTTAGACTTTAGAGACAAAGTGCCTAAGTCCGAGCTTATGAAAACAGACTCAGAGTGTGGGTGGGGGTGGCAATGTGGCCATGCAAGATTCGAAAGCTCTTCACTAACATCTTCATGAAAGACAGAAAACTGGTATGCAATGGGTTTATTAGTTTACTTCTTAACTGATGTAACTGACATGTAAGATCTGTTACCATATGCGGGGTAGATTTTGCGGTTAGTGAAGGTACCCAAATACGTGCATTTCACTGCAAAGCAATCTCTTGTTGGTAGATATTTTGAATTGGAAACTGTTTAGTTCTTTGTCATATGGTATAATCTTCAGGTGCCTTGTAAGTGAGGAGTTTCAACACGCGTTTGGAACTTTAGATACTCTTCACCTTGGAAATAGATTCAAGTGGTTGTTCCATTTGGTTTCATGTTTTTGTACATCTTTCTATATTTATTTTGGCAGTGCTTTGTGTGTCTGCTCATGTGTTAATTTAAGCAGGGGAAGTGCTATCTCAGGATTTTAATCGACGACACTGAATGACTTTGTTGTCCTTGGTGTTGCGTAGATAAAACTAAAGCATTACCATCATTGTCATTCTATAGCATATATGAGAAGATGATTATGAAACAGTATGTTTGATACGAACTCACACTATGTAGTTATATTTGTTTGTATAATGAGGGTGGGGTTGAATTAGATTACTGTTCATATGTAGAAAATTTGTTATGTGAAGGTATGAAGTTGATGAAGTGGAAGGCTGAAATTGGATAGTCTGGATAGAACAATTATAATTGAATAGTACGAGAAAGTTGTAGTACTACTAACATGCAGAACCACAACTTTCATTCATTTTTGTGTTTGTGTAAGCGTTGTATTTACGATAGCCTTCCCTTACTGGGAGGGCAAAAATGGCATTTGATCAGAGTTAATCGACAAGGAATGTGTCCGCAGTCCACACTGAGGGCTTCCCTACTGATAGGAAACTGCAGGTAGCCATTTCCGTTCCCAAAGTCACATGTTCGGTCGACATGACAAAGGAACCTCCGGAGCTGCTTTCCATATGAGATGTTATGTTACGTGCCAGGTTTTGGGGTCTGTCACGACCAAAAACCGGGTTGGTAAGAAGGGGTTTTGTGGAATATAGGTGATTTGATCAACAATGGGTCCTTATTGAATCGGTTTCTAGGTGATCGATGCATATATACTATATTTATTGAGTCTCATAAGTGTTTATTTTATTTTATGGATTTGAAGCTGGAAAATAGAAAACGCGATAAAAGTTACTAGTGGTGCCCGGAAGTCATTTTCCTGCTGTGCAAAATATTGCGAATGTCTAGCATGAATTTTGAGAAGCTTACAATACGACGAAAATGACAAAAATAGATTTTACGATTGTTTTGGTCAAAAACCGATTAAAATCGTGATTGTTAGCTCAAGTTTTTGTGCCGGACGATGCAACGAGGACAAGAACAACATTACAGCTGTTGGCTGGCTAGGGCATTGAATTCAAACAACCATAAGCCATGATTAATTCTCTTGGCAAGCAGGCTTAAGCAAAGTCCTTGATTATGTATCAATTATCCACCAGAAGACCACCAGAAGAATATACAAAGATGTTATCACAGGATACAACACGGTAAGAACATACGCGTTTTTTCAGAAATGATTTTTTGGTCCCACCAAGCGAACGGGACTCCGCGTTATATTCCGATATTCTTGAAACCTCCTGAACGCAAGAAGAAAGTTGAGAGAATTTAAGTAGTTAGCTAGCCACTTGAACTGATTTCTCGACTTACTTTTCCAAGAGAGATTCATTTATGTACGAGAGGGTAAATACATTTGTAACTGATGGAAGACAGGAACTTATTTCTTAAGTAAATTACATTTTATCACTTTAGATTTGGATGCAATTGCAATCTCATATAATTAGTTTAAAATATTTCAATTTCATACATTTACTTATTATTTTATTTAATTTCATACCATCGTTAGTTAATTTGTTAAATTGACGATGATTGTGTCATGGGCGGAACCCTCATTTTTCAGATTTGGAACTTAAATTTGTGCCATGTGTTAATTCATTTAATTATTTTATTAAAAAAAACTAAAAAAGGGAGAAAAAAAACCAAATAATAAAGAAAACCTTGAGCTAGATCTTCATCTTCTTCGCAGTAACCCAGCCCCCACACATCAATCGGTGCGACTCATGTTTGTTTTCTTTGCCTGCAAATATAGCCCAACACAGAAACATTAAAAAACCCATTTGAGCTACTCCACATCGTCTCTTCTCTTCTCTCTCTCGCTTTCAATTCCAGAAAATCCATTCCAAAAAAATCAGAGGGCAATGGAATCAAAATCAAAAACCCAGAAGAATGATTGGTGTTGGAATTCATGTGATTTCATCACATTTGAATTCCATTGAGTTCATCAAAATTTGGGCAACAAGATAACTTAGAAATAACCTATAACCCACGTGAACTTATAAAGTCTTGTTTGTTACGCGGTATATAGCACCAGATATGACTACTAATACAGAGTCAGATATTTGGTGCTCTAACGTACTAAATAGCATCCAGACTTAATATCCGACCCCAACGCTTTAGTACTCCTCACACCCGGCTAATTATCCTCCCCAAAAAGAGTGTATTATTAATCTGACCGCTTCGTCAAGTTCCTACCTTTTTCTTTCTCTTCTCCTCTCTATCAAAGCAACGCCCCTTCCATCCATCCTTATATCCGTTACGATCTGCGAGGTCGACCCATGGCTTCCAAATAGATCTTGAATGAGCTCAAAGATCTCGACAAGGACCCCCGACCTCTTGCAGGCAGATAGAGTCTCCTCCTTCATCGACCCCTATTCTTATTTACCTGTTTTTTTTTTTTTTTTTTTTTTTTTTTTTTTTAAGTTTTACGGTTTTTTTTTCATTTTTCATCGTCCTCAGCATGTTTCGAAGTTCGATCTGAGAATTTTAGAGTCTCCTTCTTCTTCGTCTACCTTTTCTTATTTACCTACTTTTTGTTCAGTTTTACAATTACTTTCATTTTTCATCGTCCTCAGCATGTTTCGAAGTTCAATCTGGGAATTTTAATCCTTTTGGTGATATGGGTTGTTTGTAAAACGGTAGGTTCTGATATGAGTTGTTTGTAAAATGGTAGAATTTGACATGGGTTATTCTTATTTTGTGTGCTTGTAAGCCTGTTTGGTTCTGGCTTTGTTGTTGAAATTACCGGTAAAATTTGTATTCCCCCCATTTTCTCTTTCCCTTAACCGTCATTTTTTTTTTCTTTTAAAAGTAATAATATTTCGAAGTTCTCGTATTCAATACAATACCAATTACAGTATAAACATTACGATATTAGTCCGATATTGCACCAAACGTCCGACTAATTTAGTCAGCACTATTCGATGACAAATTATTCTATCCGACTAAAATAATCAGTATTGTTCGAGCTGCCAAACGAGGCCTAAGAGTTTGTATCCGGACAAACTTAATACATAATGGAGGGGAAAATGATATAAACCACAAGTATTAATTAAGCCATAAGGCAATTGGTTTGTAACTTGAAAACCGATTGTAACTGTCATGGTAACGGGATGAGGTAGTTACCAAATTCAATGGTGTGGATTGGTTCCTCTTCTCTGTATATAATCTTTGTGTTCATTAAGAAGGATACACCCTATTGTGAATCCTGAACATTATAGCATTGAGTACAAGAGAAGGGAAGACACCACCATAACGACAAGTATGGTTACGAATTATGGTCAGTACATACATCAAATTGTTATTAGGGTTTATGCAGATTACTGCGTTTAATGCAACAACTCATCAGGGAGCATGCATTCATTATAAATATGAAGTTCATGTAGTTTAGCAATTTGGTTGATTGGATCCTTTTTGAATAAAGATTACATGCGGTATCAGAGTCGGTCAATTCAAGTTCTAAACTCATGATTATGGAGAAATTTGTGAACTCAATCTATATGTTGTTTTAAAATTATGCAATAATCGGTTTTATAACTTACAGAATACCAAGTTATAACTGCTATATCTGATTCTTTTTCTTGCAACTTATTATGAATTTATGTGTTTTACTACAAATTGATCTATTAATATATCAATATTTTGACTATGAACATATGAACTGATAAATTTATGCAGATTGAGTTACATAAAGTATTGAGGGTCGATGTCATGTTTATTTGGTTGATACACCCAAGTGTATGTACTGATGTCAAGTTATTAATGATAAACTCATATTTATATAAATTTTACATCAAATTCACTTGTCCTTTCTTAGTTAGTTCCTTATATTTTTGAGCTATTTACTTTGTTTTTGTGTTTTGTAGGATTTGTCAAGTAAAGAAAAGAAAAATAGCACAAGGGGAATTTTAATTAACAAATTCGTCAAAACTGCTTGTGCAGGTCAGCTGACTTTGGAAGAAAGTTGCGGACAACTCAGAATGAATTAGAGAATGAGCCTTATATGCTTGGAAAGCTACGGATGTCTATTTCTGGAGCATTTCGCAGATTAATATCATTTTTCTAGAAGAAGTTATGGCCGTTTTAACACTGAAAGGTTCCCAAGAGGCTGAGCAGTTTGTAACTAACAAGAAAGCATTGAAAGCAATAAATCCAATCAAACTAGCAGCCAAAACTGATGCAGCCAAGAACAAGTCAGTTGACACCTATTCAAATATTAGAGGAAATGGAAAATTAAGTGGGAGTAATGGGCATAAAGGCTGCCCAAAGAGTTACAATTGTTTTAGCATTTCCTCTCACTTATTGTCATCACTAAATGACTATTAGTGGGATGAGTTATGGAGAAAAAACTGTGGCAGCAGAAAAGAAGAAAAGGGTTGCAGGTTGCAGCGGCAAAGAAGGGAAAAAAACGTGGAAAAAAAAGACAGAAAAAAGGAAGGAAAGCAAGGAAAAAAGGCAAGGCTGCTGCGTTGGGGAAGGAAGGAAAGGAAAGAGGAAATCTTGGCATTCTCTTCTTTCGGTTTTATCTTCTCAAACTCATGTCTTTCTTTTTGTATAATTTGATAATTATGTGTAACTAATTTTTAGTAGTTAGGGGCTGTTTTGAAGCCCCGAATATGATTGCCAGTTTGTTATGACATTTCGTTTGAATTACTTTTATGAATGGATGAAAATTGGTTTACTACTTGTCTCATTGATGAATTATGTGATATCCTGTCCCTAAAGTTATGATTTTATTCTATTCTTGACGTATTTCGAAGATTTGATTGGGACTAGTTCTTTATTTCTCCAAATTTGAGAAAAACGAAGTGAGGGTTACTTTAGTCATTTCCAATTTTCTTGACCTTTTCGGTCAACTCTTGAATTGGTTAGGTAGAGTTCGATTCCATGAGCGCGTAGGCGTAAATAGATCTTATTTTCGAGTCCGAACGGAGAAGTTAGAGTCGTTTAAAGTTGGTGGCATTTTGATAATATTACCAAAATGTTATAAATGGGAGGGAAACCTCCAGAAAAGGGGGAGAGCTGCCTAACCCGTTTTAGGGAGAATTTGACCCATAAACCCACCAAACTTGACCCGCTTGTATCTTTTTCATCCGAGCTCCGTTTTGGATGATCTTGGTGTCCATAGAAAGCTCTTGACAAGCCCTACATCTCTGTGATGTTAGATTTTCCCATTTATTTTCCATCTTTGCAGTTCGAGGTCGCAAAGTCCACGACTTTTCCGGCGGTTTTATCATTTTTCCGGCGATTCCGGCAACGATTTTCTTCGAGTGAGGTATGAAACTTCATCTACTCTTCATAATCTTCAAGTGGGTATGCTTAGTTTGTGCTTTCGTATTCATTTTAGAGTTGGGTGTTTAGAACCCTAGAAATCCGGTTTTCTCCGATGAAATTGGACTGTTTCCAGTTAGAATTTGTCGTCGGCCTAGTTGTGAAAAGTGTTTCCCTTGTTGAGCTCTAGCTACCACGTAAATTTGAGCTCATCTAGTTAATGTTGAAATTCGGGGTTTGTAAACCCTCCATCTTGACTTCCACCGCATGTGGCGGTGCGTGGAATCGTTCACGAGTGTTATCTAGGTTTCAAATACCTTATAGTGACCATGTAAACCTACGTCTAGCTTGGTTTCCAAAGATTCAATTGTTTGGTGTGGTGATCAATTTGGACCGCCACTTGTTTGTGTGATTGTCGACAATTCGACCATTGGATCAAAATGAAACTTTAGTATGTTATCCTCGAAGCATAATGTGGACTTTGGGAAGTTCTGGATCGTAAATTTGATTTGCGGATTGTTATGGACCCCATCGTTGACCGAGAATTGATTTATGGTCAACATGTCTCGGAATGTTCTAAATAATAAAATTAGTACTATGGGAGACTTAAGTGAAGTCTAGTGGGCCTACATTGGTTAGAGAGTGACTTGAACATATGTGATATGGTTATTACCTTGATTTCTTATATTGGTATCATTTGTGAATTTGACTTGGTCTTATAATGTGATTATATATATATAGCCATAGACCTATGTTTATCAAACATGATTTGGCTTGTGTATTGATGATGATCGTGGTATGTGAATTGACGTGCATATTCAAAAGGTGGTTGATTTACATAGATGGTATGATATGATGAAATGTGAGTGACTTTAATATATGTGAATATGAAATGGTTTTATAATCATTTTTCGTATAAATTGTTAATTTTCATATTTAGCCAATGATATTATTATATGAAGTGGGATTTGACGTGCATATTGGAAATATGGTTTGCTTTGTTTGATTGGCTTGATTTGATGAAGGTGAGGGCTAGTGGTGGACCGTTAACCCATTGTCATGGGGTTTGTTGCTTTGAAACATGTGTCAATGCTCGTTTCATTATTTCATTTCTTGTTTCGTTGAGCCTTTATAACTTGAGCAACTTGATTCATGTGTTGTTTCATTGATTGGTGGTTATGCAATGTACTCCGCGATTCCGTTGAGTAATGGTCCGGAATCGTATCCTGGTTTGGATTCCGTTGAGTGATGGTCCGTAATCCTTCCTACTTCACTTTGCGATTCCGTTGAGTGATGGTCCGAAATCCTTCATACTCCACTCTGCGATTTCGTTGAGTGATGGTCAGGAATCGTATCTTGGTTTGGGTTCCGTTGAGTGATGGTCCGGAATCCCTCTTACTCCGCGATCCCGTTGAGTGATGGTCCGGGATTGTATCCACATTAGTTCATTGAGCTTAGTTTGAGATGGTTGCAAAGGTGTAGGCTTTGGATGAACAGTGTCACCCTAATTCTACTTTCATTGTGTGTATGTGAATGTGGGTGTGAGATGTTATCGTTGTTTGAAATGAACTTTTGGATGTCTGGGTGACTCCCTCGGAGTTTTCAAAAGTAGGGTATTGATTTCTTATGAAAGATTTATATTCAAGGTTTATAAATTATGATTGATGGCTAGTTTTATTATTGTATCACATGCTTATTTTATTGTCCCTCACCCGAGCCTCTCAGCTTGTCTGGGTGCCTGATTTGCCAGTGCACCAATTCCATAATATTGGCTTTGACTTTACATATGACAGGTCTGGGTAGATTATGAGAAACCGCTTGATATTTTGGTTCCGTTGAGTGGTCCGGAACCCAATGTTGTTGGATTCCGTTGAGTGGTCCGGAATCCTTGCTCTTGTTCATTCCGTAAGGTGATCTTAGAATCCTAAATTCGAGTAGATGGGAATTACCCACAATAGATATTGTGAAAATAAATTAGAATTACCATGTTATTATTCTTAACCCAAATTGGGAATTATGTAGAGTTCTTTAATTAAATTCGTGAAATGATCTGTTTTCTCACTAATTGATTAACGTAATTAAATATTAATATTGTGCTTCGTGATTCCTTGATATTTTACAAGCTATGGATTGAGATATACTGTTAGAAGTATAGTGATTAGTATGATGAAGTGAAATGTGATTTGACTTGTGTATTGGAAATGGTTGTGACATGTGATTGAAACGCATATTGAATTGCTTGGGAGATGGGAGGTCTAGTAAATGATTGATGACCCATTATGATGTGGATTTTGCTCAATATTGCTTCGTTTCGTTGAGTTTCGTGAATTGAGTAACTTGAATTATGTCTTGTTCCTTCGAGCCGTTGTTATGCTTCTTGGACTTCCGTTCAATTCGGTTGGGTGGTTTGGAACTGAGTTCTGTTTGGATTCCGTTGAGTGATGGTCCGGAATCCCCTTTGGAGCCTTGGTCTGTTGGGTGGTCCAAAATCCCCTTTTTCCAAAGATGTAGTCTTCAACTGAATTGTGTTGCTCTAACCTTGCATTTCGACTTGTTGTATGTGTTATTGATGATGTGATGGTTGACATTATTGATTGATGTGATTATGGTATGACGTTGGATATGAGTGTGGTTATCATGAGTATTTTAGTTGATTAATATTTCTAGAGAATCATGTGTACTTTGTTAATTCTTAACTATGTTACACACTATGAAATGCGATTTTATGTGGAAAACGTGATGAATTACGTGATGGATGTAGTGGAAATGTTAATCGTCATGTGGGATGGTTATGTTGGATATCATGGTTATTGTTATGATTAGACTTGTTGATAAATGTAGCTAGAGAATGGTATTGTGCTTCGTTGGTGTTTTGAAGTGATATATGTTGTGAATTGTGGTATCATGTTGCGACATAATGATTTATATATAGATGGAAGGGAAATCATGATTTTAGGTGGGTTTGTTATGTAACCCTGAGTCAAGTAATTTCATGCTTGTCGAGTTCTATTGATTGATTGAGAAATGTTATACCTTTCGACTTAATCGGACTGTGTTATATGTCAATTATTGTGCATGACGAACTACGAATGGCTTGATCCCTGTTAAGGGTACGTAGGCAGTCTAATGGGGAGGTTAGATGCAGCCATAAAATATACGAAAAATAACTATGCGATTCGATTTTTGAGTTGTGCTTGCCCATATCCCGGAGGTGGGATATGATAGATACGGATTTTTGGTGACGTCACGTGTCAATTCTGGACGTATGTCGGGATTGGGGCGTGACAAATTCTTTATGTGTTTTCTACGGATGCATATTAGTAAGCATATCTAGGATTGTAATGCTATGAATATGTGTGTGCCTGCCCTTGTCGAATGAGGACCTACATATGTTCTAGAGTAGTACTTGTTAATTGCGATTAACATGTGAATCAATTTATAGGATAAGTAAGACAACGCCAGTACTTACGATGCCTTGTGATGACTCAAACTCTTTTCGTTCTTAATGATTTCTACTTGTTAAATCGGAACACACCATTCTAGATTGCATGTTAGGGACTAAGTTAAGTTGGAAACGCCATTCTCTTAACATACTACATAAGAAAGAGTAATAGGTTGAGTTCTAACATTGAGCCAACTTGAGCATCTTCATCCGAAAATGAAAGGAATTTGAATGAAACATAACATTTTTGCATGATTATTTGGTGGTGGATAGCAATTCCCTTAACTCGTTTTTCTTAATTTGCGAACTACTTAAAATCTGTTTTTGTCCTGTTTTTGTTTGATTTAATTTAAATAGCAAATCAACTCCAAAAATCCCAAAATTTCGTGTAAGTGTAGCTCTATGTGTCTAGTATCTGCATATAAAATTTCGTAGACTTTAGATAAGTGTAAGTCGGTCTAATAATTATTTTTCGGTGGCTAATCAGTAGGGACAACAGCCCAGTTTTTGTGACATTTTAAGTAGTTAGATAAAACAATCTTCTACGGGAAAGACCCTTATTTTCATATGCTACAATTGACAAATCTTAGTGTTAATAAGGAAAATCAATAGGACATTTGTGTGCTATTTTGTGGTGTGCTTTTAATCCTATCAATTAAACATCGAAATGAACACTTAATAAACCAGTTTATAAGGTTAACAAGTAAGAATGTTTCCAAAGAAACTGATTGCTAGGATTGCTCATATACTGTCGTATAGCGAGTGATGATGCTCATGTTAATTGTGTAAAGTTAACTTGCCTAAAGGTGTTACTTTACATATATTCATGCGTTTTTATCCTTGGCTATGCAAAATTTCTTGGAGTTCATGTTATGTACATGGATAATGTCTTGCCTAAAGGTGACATTTATTCTGTAATGAAGTGTGACAAAAATATCAAGTTGAGTTCTTGATCACAGACAATTATGAACTCATAAATGAAAGAATCATGTTGTATGCATGTTTTAACATGTTGAATTTGGCGAATATTAAGAAGTTGAATGGTAACAACTTTAACACATAGAAGCATCAAATAGAGATGAACCTTGGAATGTTAAAGTTCATTGTGGCTTTCAAGACTCCTGAACCTGCTGCACTAATTGTTTCAAGCATTGCACAAGATAGGGAGAATTTTGCAAGATGGGAGAAAACTAATCAAATGTCTCTCCTCATTATGCAAAATGCTAGGGAAGAGCACATTCGTGGTGGTATACCTAGCTGTGACTTAGCCAAGGGTTACATGGCTAGGATTGAAGAGAAATTTAAGATGTCTGATAAAGCTGAGATATGTGCATATCTCGCTGTATCGATTAACACCAAGCATGATGGAGTGAGTAGTGTTCGTGAACATCTGTTGAAATTGGTGAACATCTCTAACAAACTGAATGCATTGGACATTGGGATAACATATCAATTTCTGGTGCACATGGCCTTATACTTCTTATATGGTGATTATGATTAGATTAAGGTGAACTACAATACTCAGAATGAGACTTGGACAATCAATGAACTCATTTCCATTTGCTGTCAATAAGAGGAAAGAATGAAAAGGTCCAAGGCTGAAAAGATGGAGTTGGCAAATCTTGTCAATTCTGGGAAAGGAAAAGAAAAGATGGGGGTTACTGCATTCAAGAATGAGAATTACAAAGGCAAAAAACAGTCAGGATTTAAACACCAAGCTGGTGCATACTTTGGTGCCAAGAAATTCTTCAAAAACACTTTAATGGCTGCCAAAAATGATGGTGTCTCTTCCTCCATAGGTTTGCGAGTTAATAAAGCTCATCTTAAAAAGTGTTTCCATTGTCAATCCACTGAGCATTTAAGGAAAAACTGTCCTGCATTCAATCTGGTTGGTTAAGAAAGGTAAAGCTGAAATTAATGTTTTTGTCACAGTAGAGTCTAACATGGTTTTCATTCCTCAAAATTCATGGTGGTTTGACACTGGTTGTTCAATCAATATAACTAATTCATTGCAGGGATTTCAAAACTAGAAGGGGACAAGTAAGAAGGTTTACAATGTGTTTGTTGGAAATGGGAATAAAGTGGTAGTTAACGCTATTGGCAGAATTATGTTAAGACCGTCATCTGGTTTTATTTTAATTTTGAACAATGTACTTTATGTTCATTCAATAAGAAGGAATTTTTTTTCAGTTACTCAATTTGTCAAGGATGGTTTTTCATATGTTGGTGATGTTATTCAATTTTTTTATTTATTCAAAACCAGTATGACAATCCAATTGGTTATGCATTTCCAAATGGAGATCTTTGGCAAATTCAATGCACATATTATGAAGAATGTCTCAATCTTGAACGTTCAATGTCGAAACGTATGCTTGTTAATGAGAAATCTTCAATGATGTAGCATAGAAGGCTAGGGCATATATCAAAAGAGAGAATGTTGAGACTAATTAAGAATGGCATATTGTCAAATATCAATTTTGATGACTTTAAGGAATGCATAGACTGATATAAGGACAAAACTACCAATACAGGTAACAAAAAGAAAGCCACAAGAAGCAATGATCTCTTGGAGATCATTCATACAGATGTGTGTGGTCCCTTCCTAACAAAAACAATTTGTGAAAATTCATATTTTGTTCTTTTTATTGATGATTTCTCAAGATACACTTACTTGTATTTGATATCAGAAAAATCTCAAGTTTTAAATTGTTTTAAAGTTTTCAAAATTGAAATGGAAAGACAATTGGGAAAACATATGAAGGTTGTGAGATCCAATCGTGGAGGAGAGTTTTATGGTAAGTACATTGAAAGTGGACAACACATGGGTCATTTTGCCTTGTATTTGCAACAAAATGGTATTGTAGCATGGTACACTACCCCAGGAACACCATCTCATAATGGTGTTGCAAAAAGAAGAAATATGACTCTCAAAGATATGGTGAGAAGTATGTTTTCTTCGTCACATTTGCCGGATTTCTTGTGGGGGGAAGCAATCAAAACTGCCAATTACATACTCAATAGAGTGCCTACAAAAGCTGTTGAGATTACTCCATTTAAAGCTTAGACAGGGAGAAAGCCAAGCCTATCCCATTTCACACATGAAGTGTCAAAGTGAGGCTAGATTATACAATCCAAATGAGAAGAAATTGGATTGGAAGACAACCGGTTGTTATTTTATTGGTTATGCAGAGAAGTCAAAAGGTTCCAAATTTTACTGTCCTCATTCATACATTAGAATTGCATAAAGTCATAATGCTAAGTTCATTGAAAGTGTTGGTGAAACCTGTATTCCAAGTGATCACTCCAGCATTTTTGAAGATAGATATGAAGAAATTGAAGAACTAAACAATAGTTCTGTGATAAATCACTCCATGGTGTTACCATTGGTAGCTACAGGAACCACTGCAACTTCATTTCCAAGCAACAATACTATTGCACCACTTGATAGTGGTAATGTGGCATCCTGTAGCACTTTACAAGAGACTCCAACAAACACTTAGCCTCCATTAATTGTGCTTCCAGATGTTGCATTGACTTATTAAGTGCCAATAGTTGTCCAGCCACATTTAGGCTTGGATCAACCTTCATAGCAGGTTATGAGAAAGTCCACTAGAACTAGAAAATCAGCCATACCAGATGATTATATGGTTTCTTTGCAAGAAATGAAGTATGATATTGGTGATGAGGATGACCTAACAAGCTACAAATAGGCCATAGAAAACTCTAAATCTGGTATGTGGGAGGCTGCAATGAAAGATGAGTTAGTATCCATGTCGAGAAACAATGTCTGGACCTTGGTTGAAAATGCAGAAAATATGAAAGTAACCATGAGTGCAGATAGACCCGGGGTGCCATAAATAGAAGGCCTCTTCGTACTCTAGCTCACCTAGAAATCCCTACCAGTAAATTAAGTCACACTAGGATGACCATCAAAGGATATCTGTATTGGTATCAGACTTATTCCCATGTTATGATCTTTCCATTTTTTTTACCCATTTCTTGGGTAAAGTCTCCCAAGTATTTTTGAAACTAAATTGGTTATCCATAATGATTAAAATTCACATGTAGTTTTACTTCTTGCTATAACAAAAAGACTTGTCGGAAATCTGGTTGGTCTAGAAAGACATGTGTGTCTTTGGGTGTATTTCATACTCTATTTCAATTTTTTTTGTTTTTCTATTTGAATAGAATCTCCCTTCCTAATATTTAATATAAAGTGATTGCATTTTTTTCGGTCTATATGTAGATGTAGCTAATGAACTAATACTACCCAATGTTGCGCTAATTGGATGCCCAACATGAGCAGTTCCACCTAAAGCACTGGCAAAGTGAATGGAAAAAAGATAACCAGTTGACGAGGCACAAGGACGGGTGTAGCTGATTGTACTTCCTCTCTACCAGACCCAACCCTAAAACTAATAAAAAGAAAGGGGAATCATAATATATTTCCTCGAGCAAGCAAATCAAGAGAAAAGGGAGACACATTTCGCTTAGCAATAATTCCAATGTTCCTCACAAACTTAATGTAGTACCCCAAAAATTGGAGGGCGAAATCCATTCCTGGCTTTGAAGTGTGTTATTTCATTTTTTTTATTACCAGTAATGCTTAACCTTAGTCTTGTTTTTTGCTAGCTTGAGTCTAGAACTTTACTATCTCATTAAATGACGAATATATATATATATGTATATATATTTTATGGAAGATAGTCAGCCCATTTCTAGGCATTCCAGCGATTATGACTATTGTAGCCCTACCATCTGCCCCTATCATAATAATAAAAGAGGGTGCTTTAGAGCCAATCTGTGATTGGTCAAGGGGATCGAAAAGACACATACCTCATCCATATTCCTTAAATAGGCAAGACTCGGATACTGCATGCAAGAAACATAATATTTTACTGAACAACTACTTAGATCTTGATTGATTTAGATGCAATGGAATTTTTTCATTACTAAAAAAAAAAGCCATCCCATGAGTATACATAACCCCACTACCTGTATAAATCGTACATCTCTGCTCAAGGAGTAGGTTAATTTCTTTTTATAAACTTTTTGTTCACTTGCATCATTGAATTAGGTTGACCTCCACATTGGTATATATGTCTTGGATGCATTTTGATTGCAGAGGTACATCACTTCAAATTTGCATATTGTCGGTTCCATTAATGCCATATGATCTTCTACACATGAAATCTATGAACTATATAAGATAAGAAAATTCAAAAAAGGTATTAAATGCACATAGACTCTCAAATTTTATCAAAATCTGACTAAGAAGTAAAGCCGCAGCTCATCTATCAAATAAGAATAAGTTGGTTAAGTAGAAGGAACTTCCAGAGTGTGAAGCCCATTGGGATAGGAGTAGGGGTGTAATTTTTTGCTAAATTACCATACCAACCGAATTACCAACCATACCATACCATACCAAAGTTGTGCCAAAAAATTTGTACCATTGGTAATGGTACGTTATTTGTACCGTACCATACATTTTTGGTACGGTAATGGTACTCAAAACTATTACCAATGGTATACCGTCCCGTACTACTACTATTAATATTATATTATTTATTTATTCATTTATATATAATTAGGTATTATTATCATTATATATGCACTTTATTTTTGTTTTTCTAGTCATTTATCTAATCATCTCACCCTCTAACCTCTACTTCCCCAATAAAAAAACATAAGCTTTCTTGCGCTGCGACTCTTTATCTTTTCACCCATCTAGCCACCGACTTCATCTCTGCTAGTCCAGTTCCGGTGACTCTTTCTCTCTGGAGTCCATCTCATCTTCTCCTTCATCAAATTGGGATGTCTTCCTCCCTATCTTCGTCTATCAAGTTAATTTTTGTACAATTTTTAAAAATGTAGAGATGAAATTTATGAATCTTTGTACTATTTTTTTTAGGGATATTGGGTGCTTTCAGCAATTCTTCCATCTATTCACTTCTTGTTTCTTAAATGAATCTCTATAAAATTCTCATAATTAAATTAAAAAAAAAATTAGAAACCCAAAGGGAGTGGCCAAAACACATTTAGGCCTTGAATTAGGTTGGGGGAAAAAAAAAATTTTGGCCCAAAACAAAGTGGTAATTACCATTACCCTACTATGCTAACCAAACTATTTGACATGCCGAAATTCGGTATACCAAAAATTTGGCATGGTAATGGTAATAGATTTTGTCATGAATTTGGTATGATAATTGGTACATGAATTTTGGTATGATAATCGTACCAATACCACTCCTAGATAGGAGATGAGACTTAGTCTGGGGCAACTACACCGTTCTCTCTCTCCGCGCATGACTAATCAAGAACGAACTTCGCAATTAGAGTTTCTTGACCTTCTCAGGCATTGCAAAATGGTCCCAGAGAGGATGAGAAAATGGCTGCTGCTGGGCTAGGACTAGCGCTTGCTACCCAATTATTGAAATTAAAAACGCCTCGAAAAGGGGAAATTCGGTCGGGCTTACGTAGGGTTTTGTTTTTGCAGAGAGTCATCACCTCCTTCTCGAAGTACTCCCTTTCTTCCATTTCAACTTGCCTGGCCATGGTAGAGCTCCAACAAGAATCCTCACCTCCCTCTCAAACTCTCACGCCGGTTGGGAAAGGGTTAGTGCGAGGTTGGCGTCGGGGAAGTTTAGGGAGCGAACGACCAGGGAGGAGGATGTGTTGTCGCATGTGACCCAAGCCAATTGCAGGGGTGGAATCGGCGCAATTCAAGGAAGAGAAGGCGGAGTCGGGTCGTCAAGGGAGAGCTGGCCAAACACCCCAATCCCCCTCTGCTCAGATCTTGTTCTTCTTTTTTCGTTTTTATTTTGGGAAGTGTTATTGGTAGTCCAAAAATCTTATTCTACTTCTCACAAGTGTATTTTTCTTTCTTAATATAGAAAGTTTGGAATGTAGAATGAGATTTTTGGAGTGTTAATAACAATTCCCTTTATTTTTTTCATTTTTTTCCCTTAATTGTTTGGGTTTTTTTTTTAAAAAATAAATTAACCACGTGGCATGTGGAATTCACGTTTGTCACATCATTACTTAACTGTTAATTTAACAAATTGAGTAACAATTGTACAAAAATGAAATGAAATAATAAGATAATGTATATAACTGAAATGTTTTAAATATGGGGTAAGAAGTTGCAATTGTCTTTAAACCTGAGAAGTAAAGTGTAATTTACTTTTATAAGTGATTTGTGTGATATATTTGCAATGTTGTAATTATAATTACTAGCATATGGGCACACACAAAGTGTGTGAGAATTTTTTGTTTTTTTTGTTTTTGAAATAGAAGAAGAGAGGAAGAGAATGATAGAGAATCGCAGAGTGGGAAGTTTTTATTTTTTTTTATTTTTTATAATTAGAGATATGTTAGGATTAGATGTAGGTGATGTTTTGAAAAAAACAGCAAAATTTGGTTATATTACATTTTTGCCTCATATATTCTTATTCATGTTTTGTTTTAATTAGAGGGTTAAACTGGTAATTTTATAGGATTTTGGTTGATAATGAGTATTTTATTTATTAATAAAGATTTTTGTCGGATTACAGGTTCTAATTATAGAAACTGTGATGAGGGCTGGATGATACCATTTAGTTGAAACTAGAATTTGTACCCGCACGTTGTTGCGGGATTGAAAACTATATGAATAATTATGCAATTTCAATCTTCATAAACAATGTTTGAGTCAAAAACTGAGTTACCAATGCCAATGCAAATTATACACAACCTCATCATGAATGAAACAAATTTAAATATCAAAAGAGAAACCTATTTCATTATTAAAAATGTTGTTTACTGCAACACTAAAAGTTGTCCTCTGCTATGTTGGTCATTAAGCAAGCATCCCAAGCAAGGGAAAAAAAATTGAAACAAATTTATAGACAGTAAAATTATATTATGAACAAAATAAGGATAATGAGTGTTTACCTAGTGTTTTTGTGTGCAGAAAGAAGTCTGATTTTGCATGAAATGGAGATGACCTTCTATGGCAATTCTATAGGACGCGATCAAACTTTTGTGCATTTCCAACTTGCCTTGCAACCAAGTTTCTACAAAACAGATCGAATTCAAGAAAGTAATTAGACCAATGCATAAGAGATTATAAGAAAAAGTATAGAAAATATAAACCACATATACCACTTATTATACTACTTTGTATTCCGAATACACCTAAAAATATATCGATTTCTAGTAAATGGTTCGGTTCCAATTAATTCCACTTTAGTTTCTTTCAAACCTTTCAACTTATCCTTGACATTTTTTTTAATGACATCATAATTAAGAGTTAGCTAATAATAAATATACAAATATGTTAACCTTTAGTTGACCCTCAACATGTACTCAGAAGAAGGCTTTTTCAACATCCTAAAATCATGTCAAGAGTTAGAAGGGAGCAAGAAAAAACTAATGTAAGAGCTCTGTGAAATTGAGGCAGAGCATATTAGCTTATAGGGCCTCTTTAGAATCAAGTGGACCAAGTTCTATTGCCATGGTTTCATCATCCAATTTGTCAACCATCTGAAAAATGAAGAGAGAGTATCTACATAAGTAAAATCTGAAAAGTAATAGCAAAAAATGAGTCGGTTGTTTAAAACAATGATCTAGCTAAGACAAACATCCATACCTGCATATAATTCACAACGTCTGAGACAGAACAGTGTAATAAGGAATTTCCACCAAGTTCCTTTTCAGAGATCCACCAGTCCCTCTCAAAAATCCCACTTCAATGAAAAGGAAGTTAGGCCACACTATAAAATGCACTACTCCAGCTTTTTTCAAAAATGATATTCTAAGAAGCTAAATGCTTGAAGAACCTAAGAAGAAGATAATATATAAATTTATACTAAATTGTAATATTAAATCTACATATACTAAAGTAAAGTTATCGTAAATGCCCAAAAATAAATCTAAACAAAAACTTGGAACTAAAAACCAAATGGTTATCAAACAACTCCTAAAGGATTACACATTTTGGATTTATTAAATGGAGTTTTTCAAGACCTTCAACTAAGTGAAACTAATATACAAATACTAAAGAATAATATCGTACAGCCTTACCTCAATCTTCTCAAAATTGATCATGACACACCCTTTGTACCACATGGAATATCCCTTACCTACAATGTTGCTAACATAAGCTTTCAAAACTATAATGAATGGAAAGACAAAATCCTCAATCTTCCAAACATGGATTACCAAAGTTACCCGATCAGTCTGCAGGGTCACTTGAACGGGTTCAAAATGGGTGACCAGAGGCAGCTTGAGATGAAAACCTAAAATTTGAAATAATGAGAAGTAGGCAAAGTTAAGGCCCTATGCAATCAACTTCTCAATGCACATCACCTGGATCTGTAATTGTCTTCAAAAGAGCGCATCATCTCCAATATACCCCAACATGACCTTCTGGGACTTGGTGCATAATTGATATAGTTGATGATGACGGAAGAACCGTCTGTAAACATCAAGACGTCCCAGTTTTAAGAATTTAGCATACTAATCGAAGTTCCCCAGCTAGCATATCATAGTATTTAGCAAAAATACAATCCAAGTCTATTGCAACTATCATTACAGAAAACGAAAAATTCCAAGAAAAACCTTCGATTCGATGCATTATTGGGAAATTGCGTAACTCTAATTCTCAAACAACTAATACATATATTAGATAGAGGATTAATGAAGTCACCAGATGCATTTTATTGCACATGATCATGCTTAGCGAACATATGATCATTAATGACACGACAAAAGAATGCATTACGAAACTGTAAAAAACCGAAAATTAATACTTTAACACAAATATATGCATTCAGTGGAAATCAAGAACAGATACATAATACTCGAAATAGAGCAATTACTTACCATAATAAAACCTAAAGGTGGTGAGTTAGTACTGCATATCAAATGATGGATTAAGCTCGAAGATAAAATGCGATAAGCAATACTTGCTATTTGTATTAGTTGTAAATTTGAGGCCTTTCACTTTAGATCGTCGCCCCAACGCAGCAGCAAGGAAGTTGTATGCAAAGATGACAGCTGCTTTAGAACACCCATTTCAGAAAAGATTCAATTAGAGGCCATAGAGATTCAGCGGAACAGAGAGAAAAAGATAATCACAAACGAAATTCTAGAGAGAAAAGAGTTACCTTGAAATCAAAGCCAGTTGAAGAATTTTCTTCGAATCGGGAAAACCGGGACGATGCTTCCTGGAAAACTGTTGAGAGATAATTGGGGTGGGTTGGAAGAACGTATTGGAAGCAAACAGAAGAGCCCAATTTCGCTTAACTAAGAAACCCAATTCAATCCTTGATCAGAACACATAACATAGGCTAATAAAATATCTCACCGAAGCACAAACGCAAAACAATCGAACGGAAATCAATGGAGAAAGAGTGAAAAGCAACATAAGCAAAAAGAGTAAAAAGCAAAGGGAAGAAGTTAGAAGACGCAGCGATGGTCGACAGGTGGAACGGTAAGGGCATAACTGCATTTTCAATGTAGAAAAGCTGAAATAAAGCACAGCCAGATAAAATTTTGGAGGGCATTTTCGCCATTTTACTGTTATAGAACAGTAACACTTGAGTTTGAGTTTTAGTATATATAAATTTAGTTGAATTAATTTAAATACTTCTTTTTCTGGGTTTAAATTTAGCGCAAGTAGTAGTAATAGCCTAATATGTAGTTGAAAAGTCCAACCAAATGATATCAAACAAACAAACTCCAATCCCCCTGTTTGTTTAAAAAGTTGCTGGCAGTTTAGAGCCCAAGATTAACCACTTCAATGACAGTTTAGTGGAGCCCACTCCTTCCCAAGCAAAAATTAAAATAAAACAAGTAAAACAGAGATGGACGGTCAGATGATAGCAGTTATAGTTGTTTTGTCATGCGGGTTAGCGTAGGCGACTGTTTGCCTACAGTTGAAGAGTACGGCCGCCATTGCGTGCGTTGAAGCATCACGCCTTTGGCTATTGACCGGACAACTCTTTCTATTCTGTCTTCTTCTCCCTCGTCTTGCATACATAACATATTAACATTTACATTTACATAAACATAGATAAACGCAGGAAATAAGTCCTTTTCTTTCTTTTATTAGAAGAAAAAGAGACGAGGAAAACTCTTCTTTGCCTTTGCCCCAACTCTTCTTTCTTTTTTCTTGTTTCTGGCATTCATTCTTCCCTAATCCTTCCTCCTCATTCTCAAATTTCTCACATCGATCGATTGATCTCGCATCGCATCGCATCTGGGATTCTATTCTGGATTACAGTTATTTTCTCCTTCTCTCTTCGGGAATCGGAATTATTCCCCACCCACCCGAACGGGAACAACACTCAGATTAAACAGACACTAGGTAGAAAAGAAAAACCTTACCTTCACAATTTGGATCCGCCTCGATCGAAATTCCAACTTGTCCGAGAGAGAGAGGTAACTTAAGCTCCGTAGCTCCAAATGTTAGTTTCTTTCTATAACTTTCTTCTTATTTGTTTGTTTATTTATTTGTTTGTTAAATGTATTTATGATTTCATATTGTGATTCCTGATCTAATCGAATCGAAATGATAATCATTATTAATTATTTCATCCGAAACCAGAAACCGCCAAACCGGGATTGATTGATTATTGATGAGATGTGATTGTGCTTTCTTTGACGTTGTAATCAACATGCAGCCACGGCTCCCTACCTCCTTACATGATACATACTTGTCATTTTTTTCACTTTTGTATCATATCATATAGAATTACATCTGTCAGATTGTCTGTAATTGTGCAATACGATTGATTGATTGATTGTATTCATATTTCAAACACTCAGCCGCGAGACATTGGGAATTCCTCAAGCGTTTCTCTTGCTAATCGCGCTCTATATGTGATTGTATTCTACTTGTGCCAGGTTCAGTAAGTAATATTGGTTCGCAACTTGACATCTCAACTGCATGCAGCCACGGCTTCACATCTCTTTCTAATCCATGGGGGAGTGGGTCGTTGGAGCTTTCATTAACCTTTTTGGCAGCATTGCCATCAACTTTGGAACTAACCTTCTCAAATTGGGGCATAACGAGGTTTATTCTCCGTATTCTATTACTTTGGGTGGCTGTTTTGTGTGTATTTGCTCATTCACTTCTTCTTGTCGAACCATTATGAATTGTGATTGTGTATAACAATCTTTAGGCAAATTTATAACCTTCCACTTGTTATTGTGATGACTTTCCCGCTAGTTTTCTATCTGTTCCACTAGTTTTTGTACATTTAGTTGGGTGTGTATGCTTTCTCCTCTTTTTAGCACTTCTACTCTAATTGTTACCGTACATCGTTGCTTGAACAATCAACATGCGGCTTGCAAAGCAACAATACAAACCACACCTTTCCCGCTAAATCCTCATTAGTTAGATCTTTACTTTTCAAAGTTTTATTTGATCTATTCGAAAACTTCTACATTTCATGCGTTTCCAATTCTCGTATGCTGTCTAGTCTGAAAAAGCAAGTTTCAGCCACCTGTGTTCCTTCTGCAGCAATTTAATGCTGGTAAATGTATTTATACCATGATGCAAGTGTCAGAATGTTTATTTCTGTTTTGGCAGAGAGAGAGACATTCAATACTAGAAAGTGATGGAGGAAATGGAAAGCTTCCTTTGAAGCCTATTATACAATATCAGACATGGAGAATTGGTACAGTTCTCTCTCTCAGTGCTTCATCTGTTCTAACGGTTTTGGGCATTCTAGTTTATACAGTGGATTACGACACAGGACTTAAAATAATATAGCTTTCCTCATATACAGGCTTTTTATTTTTCGCTCTTGGTAATTGCCTAAATTTCGTATCCTTCGGATATGCTGCTCAGGTCAGTGTAAACTATATTTTGTTAGCCTTGTTATTTGAATCCACAAAGTAGGATTAGTACTGATAAATACTGAAATTTCAACATCTGCAACATGCTTCAACACATATCTGTATGAGCCTGTTATTTCTAATTAGTTTTGTTTTCTTGTATCCTTCTGTGCAGTCACTTCTTGCGGCACTGGGTTCTGTTCAGTTTGTATCCAACATTGCCTTTGCTTACTTTGTGTTAAACAAAATGGTGACTGTTAAGTACGTTATAAACTGAAGTGAGAATAAATTTTCATAACCGTAATGCTGTCTGGACATCCATTTTACACATATTTCTAAGTACATCTCTATGTATTAAAACTGCTGTCTTTTGCAGGGTAATGGTTGCCACAGCCTTTATCGTTCTTGGGAATATTTTTCTCGTTGCTTTTGGCAACCACCAGTCACCTGGTACATGATTCATTTTC
The DNA here is from genome assembly GCF_041283825.1 of Pyrus communis. Lineage (NCBI taxonomy): Eukaryota > Viridiplantae > Streptophyta > Magnoliopsida > Rosales > Rosaceae > Pyrus > Pyrus communis. Next base: position 78,198 of record NC_142573.1, on the reverse strand, counting down.
AAGTCATTATGTCTTACAGTTTCATTTAGTGTTTGTTTTGTGCCAATCCCTGAATAGCTGATCAATTGTTCTCTTGTATTACTCTTACGTGTGGCAAGAAGTAACCATCCCAAACGCATCTCTTCGCCCCACCCCCTAAAAACACACATACACAAGTTCAACACTCTTCCCTGCAAACATTGTATACAACAGCCTTATCACATAGAATCCCATGTGTGCTGGTCACACGACTGGTTATTGTGAGAGGGCCATAGTATACAACGGTTGCGCAAAAGACCTCCACAAAAGAAAAAGTAATGGACTTCATTTATGGTTTAATTGTTTTTCTTACAGTATACACACCTCAGCAGCTGGCCGAGAAATACAGCAATATTGCATTCCTTTTGTACTGTATGATTTTGGTTTTAGTTGTTGCCTTTCATCACTCCATTTACAGGTGAGAATTAAATGATGAATTCTTCCATCTTATTGGTTGGCTCCAACCAATTTCTTTTACATCAGTTTCTGGATATACAGGAGAGGAGAACTTTTGCATGCTGTTTCTGGCCAGGATCTGAGACCCTACTGGCATATGCTGCTTCCTTTTTCCTATGCTATAGTTTCAGGTGCTGTTGGATCATTCTCAGTGCTGTTTGCAAAATCTCTGTAAGTTACCTTTCCAAGAGAGTTTTCTTTGTGTAACACAAGTGGTGCAATCTTGTAATTCCCTTCTGTTTCTAATTCCTCTGTTTTTTCTTGGCAGATCTAACCTGCTGCGTTTGGCCTTGTCTAGTAGTTACCAGTTACATAGCTGGTTCACATACTCCATGCTCCTTTTATTTCTAAGTACAGCTGGATTTTGGGTATCAGTTATTGCAGAATTAAATTTAGATTACTTGGTTTACAAATTTCTGCAATGGCATGCTATGGTGCTTTATTTAGCTTTTATATATGAATACCTTTCTGATTCTACTTGTGCAGATGGCTCGGTTGAATGAAGGATTATCCTTTTTCGATGCAATTCTTATTGTTCCTATGTTTCAAATTGCTTGGACATTCTTTTCCATTTGTACAGGATTTGTATATTTTCAAGAATACCAGGTTCTCTCTCTCCCCACCAACCCACTCCCCCCCCCCCCCCTCCTCTCTCCTCCTCCCCTTTCCCCCAAACCCAAAAAAAAAAAAAAAAAAAAAATATCTGAGGTCATGTGGAAAGCTTATTTGTTGTGCTCAAAACAGGTATTGGATGCACTAAGGACAACAATGTTCATACTGGGAATGATGTCCGTGTTCGTAGGCATTACTTTGCTGGCACCTGATGATTCCAAAGGTATTTGATTGATATTTTAAAATTTTAAGTAGGCAGAATATCAAGACGTGAACTTTTTAAACTTCAGGTGCTGAAGTCAAAGATAATCCATCATTAGTTTCTGTGGTGTCTTCAAGCATTTCAAAAGACGTGGGCAGGTACAATACATTCTTTTATGCAACTTTATGATTTCAATGTTGTAGCATATTGATAGCAATGCTGGAGTGGAAATGACGTCGTTTTAATTAAGAAAAATGTTGTAGCATATGCTTTCACATTTGAGCTGGATGAGTATTCTGTTTGTTTGTCAATTTCACCACTGTTTGACACCTGTGTAAGTGCTCCAGGTTAGCTATTTCATCTGAAGATGTACAAACTAGAGATGCAAAATCATTTGTGCAAGGAATCCTGGTGAAGATTTCAGATGCGATAGTGAAGGCAAAGGTGATCTAAACTGGCTTGTTGAACTTACTGAGATAGAATCCTGGTATTGACTTTTAATTCTCTGAACTTGGATCCTTTTGCAGACTGCTTGTGCATTGGCACTGGGATTTGGAGAGGATTCAATTAATGCATCTGCGGTCCTCGTGATGCCTATGGTGTCATCAAAGATAACGGGCTTTAGAGGAAATGGGTTTGACCGTGCCAAGATTTTCTCCATGAGAAATTCTGGTTGGACTAAGATCTCTATGGATGAAGATGCTACAAAAATGCTGGAGACAAGCCCGGTGCTCCCCGAGAGCCCGTGATAGGAGTAGTAAATTGCATTAAATTGCTTCGTAGGACGGAATTATATTCATTTAATTGTCTTTTGTAGAAATACAAATGTTTAGGACTCATTGTATTGTGCATTGATGTTCTCTTAACAAGGTGTAATTCGTCACGTTATTGTATATTGTTTGCTATTATGTTTGAAAGAAAGCTTAACCGATCGAGATGTGTGTTTGTGCGCGTGTGAAATTTGGGTGTGATTCGTAAGAGTTTGTGGATAGGCTGTTTACAACAACTCTATTTGGGTGTGATTCGTAGGAGTTTGTGGATAGGCTGTTTACAACAACTCTTTCTTCCTTTGCTCGTTCGTTATTTTATTCAACCAACTATTGTCATCTCATGCCTTCAAATGAAACTAAAACAAATTAAATATGATCTTGTTCAAGCTCGATTCAAGGCTTTTGTTTGGTGTCTAAGATTGGATTAAAATAGATAGAACTTCAAAATCTGTTGGTTGACATTCAATTTTTTTCTTTGAGAAATTAGAATGCCAATTCAATCCTTAACATCAAACAACACTACCTAACTGGAGACTGGGTCACACTCTCGCTACTAGACGGTTATAGGTGGATTTGGCAAATTGGCTGTGAATGAATACATGCAGAAATAAGCAACCGAAAATGGAACGGCTTGAAATTCTAAGGGACCAAGTGGAAAATATAAAATATCGCGAATCGGGGGATACCCCGTACCGGGTACCCGGTGCTTGAAAATCTAACGAACTTACCACTACCCGCGCGTACGATATATATTTTTTTTATTAATTAAATAAAAAGAAGAAAATACAGCGGCAGGCAGGGCACTGGGCACCCAAATACCCGATCCAACAACCGAGCCAAGGAGGACGACCACGGCGGCGATAAGGATATCATCCCTCTTAATTATCGAACGAAACGAAGAACGTCATCAGGTGAAGTCCTAAGAGCTGTAGCTCATCACTTTATGCTTACGCACGCCATACAAATTCTGTACGCGGAATTTCAAGATGGACGAATCATTCAAGATTCAAACTCTTTTGACTTTCTTTCTGATTGCCTTTGAATTTATTACCCCAATTGATTTGATATTTCGATTGAGCACTAAAAAACTCGTTTTTTCGCTGTTCGCCTTCCAATTCCAATTCCAATACCATGTTCGTAATCAGTTTCCAATTATCTATCGTGTTTGTTTGTTTGTCCGATTGATTGATTTTGAGTTTTGATCCAATCTGAATCTGCCATGTTTGAGTATGTATCGTATAATTTATTCAGTTCCTTCTTTTTTCTTTTCCTTCTTTTATTGCATTTGGACATTATTATGTGGATAAGTATTAATCCGAATCCAAAAGAAAAGACCCACATTCAGCCATGTCTTACTACTCTTAATTACCATCACTCCAACAAAGTTCTAAGAACAATCTTACCCGACCGTAATTGACAGCGCACATTCCGGCAAGCCTAGCAATAGCATAGCTTGACATTTATATATTGCAATTGTTTAAGACCAATCTTCTTACCCGCAATTAAGAAATATGCCATATCTTTGATTATTGGTTGTGAATTCACTTTTGTTGAAGGGTTGTGAATTCTTGTTAGCATTTCAAACTAGGCTACTCAGCTTATAAGCTCATTCTGGTACTTGTTTTCAGTGTGACGAATTTGAAATAGACTAGTTTATGATGAACGGGAATCACAGTGTGGGCGAATGTTCTAGCTCAACTTCCTTGAGCAGCCAACAGGATGTCGAGGATGACCGCATGATTGCTGTTGTACTATCAGAAGAGTATGCTAAGTTAGATGGTGCAGTTGCTAGACGCCTTTCCAACCTGGCACCTGTTCCTGTAATGGAAATTTCCTTTTCTCCCCCCCTCAGTTCACTCTTTTCGTTCATAGCTTTATATCTGATAGTATTACTATCTTTTCAAAATTCCAGCATGTTCCACGGATAAATTCCTACATCCCCAACATAAGTGATGCTGGTTTGGATCACCAACGCCTTCTCCAGAGGTATGTTTATGCTTTGGAATAAAAAAATATGCATTGGTTATTTTGTGGTTGACAACTGTCCTAAAAGGTATTAAGGTAGCCCTTTTTATCATTTGCCCCCCTTCTTTTTGGTTGATGATGGGAATAATACAGGTAAAACAAAATGCATATTTCAAAGGGAACAAAAAAAATGCAAGCACACACTTGGAAATGGCTGGAGGTATTGGCAAACCTCACTCTGGATATGCATGCTTTGCAACGCATGGAAAACCACATGAATCCTGAAAATGATAGTAGCACATATGATGTATTGAGGCTAATATTTTATTACCATGTTTGTTGGGGTGTTGGACCTGTTGGTATTATACAAGGAGAAGTAGTTTTCCTTGGGTGTGGGTTGATGGTTGTACACAAATTACGCTTGTATGACAATACTCAGAACTATAACATGTTTAGCATGTGGATGAATTTATTTCTACTCTCATTTAGGCATGGAGTGTGATGCAGCTATGTACTTAGCATCTTGATGGACTATAAGTAGATATCGGTTTTGTATTCTCATACTTCTGTTTAACTTCTTCTTGGGTGATAATTTAGTGAATTTCCATTTTACTTCCTTGCAGGTTACATGTCTATGGTTTATACGAAGTAAAGGTTTCTGGTGATGGGAATTGTCAGGTATCTGCAATTCTGAGAATCCAAAGTCCTAGGTATGCCATCTTTTGATTTATATTGATTGCTTTTCTCATTGTTTTGCAGTTTCGTGCACTTTCAGAACAGATGTACAAGTCTCCAGAGTATCACAAACATGTTCGGAAAGAGATTGTGAAGCAGGTAGAGTGTACACGAAGTAACCAATTGCTATAGGAGGAACAAAATTTAGATGGCTAGAAATTGGACCAGAGATCATTTGATATGGAATGAAGGATCAATTAAGGAGATAATGAAAACTATTACCACTGCTATATTTTGATTAAAGTAAACCTCCATCCACCATTTGCTACCACCGCAGTCACTACCCTTACCACTCATGTAAGCATTGGATGGTATAATGCCAATAGCTACTTGTCTTTGCTCTCAGAACTACTGCTTCCTGTGCTCTCTACAAAGCTTAATTATCATGACCAGAATCTATAGTGACCTTTCAGTGCCACATTGTCTCATTTTCAACATTTTTTTTAATGGGGAACAAGAAAGTGAATGCCTTTTTTGAGTATGCTTATCGTGCACTACTTTACCTCTTTCCAGCTCAAAGACTATCGTTCATTGTATGAAGGCTATGTCCCTATGAAGTACAAGCGCTATCACAAGAAAATGGCAAAGTATGTCAAATTGTTTAGGATCATTAGTTCGGTTATTTGATCAACAAGCTTCTGTTTATATGTATTCTGGCCTAGTTTCATCTATTTTTTGGTACAGCAGGTTTGTATTCACTTTTAGTTTTCCACATGATGCAGATCCGGTGAATGGGGAGATCATGTTACTTTACAAGCAGCAGCTGACAAGGTCTTTTACATTTGTCCCGATGGATCTGAATTTCTTTCTGTAGATTATAGATACTTGTTCTAGGTTAATGGGATATAATATAATATATATATATATATATATGTCTGTGTGTGTGTGTGTGTGTGTGTGTGTGTGTGTGCGTGTGTGTGTATCATATCTTACCAAAATAATATAATATTGGTGATTTATCTTAGCTTTATTTAATATATTTATTGATGATGGCATCAAGACTTTTTCACTTTAACTTGAAATATTTTTCCATGAGCTTGAAATGGAACTTGATATTGAATATTTAGTGGCAAATAAAAAAAATTATTGAAAAATAATGCAATAGTACAAATGTTAGTAGATAATTTTTTTTGTAGAAATAAATAAATATAGACCAGTGCTCACAGCTTGGAAAGTGTCTTGTTGGCATAGTGTTGTGTGCAATTCTTCTCTTGTAGTTTATGATGTTTTGTAATCTTGTTTGAATGCAGTTTGCAGCAAAGATTTGCCTTTTGACATCATTCAGAGATACTTGCTTTATTGAAATTATGCCCCAGTACCAGCCACCAAAACATGGTAGATGGAACTGTCTTTACCCTTTTATGCTCTCCAAATGAAAAAAAAAATTCTGAAGAGATTCTCTAGTCTCGTAGTCGTTGGTTTAGATGAAAAATTGTCTTGCAAAATGCTATAGGACAATTTCAGATTTTAACATTCTTATTTTTCCTTCTAAATAATGCAGAGTTGTGGCTGAGTTTTTGGTCGGAGGTTCATTACAATTCATTATATGAAGTCCGAGGTGTTTTTCTTTTGTTTATTTTTTGTGTTTTTGTTTGATTTAAAAATCAGAAAGAGAATTATTTTATAGGTGTCAAATGCAGTACAAGGAGAGATTTTGGTTAATATCTTAGTTGCGTGTCTTGTTTGCAGACATGCCAATTCAACAGAAGCCAAGGAGGAAACACTGGTTGTTCTAGGCTTCTAGCGCACGGGATGTTCAAAGATTTCAGTACTGTGCATATGTTCTCTAGATGTTGCCTTTTTCATTGTTTTTCGATTTTACAATTTAATTCAGTTGCGCAGTTACATGCTTATATATTATTATATATACAACACTAGAGTTTTGACGATTACTGCTGTGCTGTCTGATGGTTTGTACTTGTAGCGTTTCAAGATTTTATTATTTGAATTGCTCACATTGGTATTTATGGATTATCGATGTGAAATTACTAAGATGAATTTATTATATATTTTGTCGCCAATTGTTTTGTTGGATAAGCTGTGTAGATATTAACAAGGGATGTGTGGGAGGTAAAAAGAGGGGTGTGGATAACACCACACTTTTGCATAAACCAAACAAGAAACTGGTACGTGAAGGAATGGATATGAGATGAATAATTTCCTAGCTAACTTATTCTTAAACCTGGTTTTTTTTGTTTATTGGTTGTTAGCGCATGATATGACATGACATGGTTTTTTTCGTTTATTGGTTGTTAACGCATGATATGACATGAATGAGAATATTAGTCATTCCTTACTTGTAAGTGAACAGGCTCATAAATATCCTAATTCTCATTTCCAAGCAATTCATCACGCAAACCATATGAGACCACGTTAGGTATGAAGTATGAACACTGAAAAGGAGTTGGTAAAAGTACAAGGTTGATCATTTAGTTTCAAATATTAGTGCGAGTTATGCTATAGCAATTGTTATATGTATAGTCCTCATCGCAACAAATATACATATATGTAATGTTATGTATATAACCAAAAAATAATAATCAAGAGATCGACAACACATGCTTTCAAGTTTAAATGACTTGTTCACCTTGATCTACATACATCAAGACTCATCTTGCAAAATGAAAAGAAGATGAAAATGGTTTCAACAAGATTCTCATTATTAATCAGAAAAGAAGAATAAAAGAAAAAGAAAGAAAAGTAGAAATTATAAACGCAGAACGGTAAAAGAAAACCAAAAAACATGGATCCGGCCGCCTGGAATGACAAGTAGGAGGAGGAGGAGGAGCTAATTTGAATTTTGAAAGGATGATCACTTCCAGTTGTTGGCGACAATGTCAGCCAAATCAACAACCCTTTGGGAGTAACCCCACTCGTTGTCGTACCAAGCAATGACCTTGACCATGTCATCGCCCATTACCATTGTCAATGAAGAGTCGACTGTGGAGGAGACATCTGTGCACCTAAAGTCGACTGAGACAAGGGGCTCGTCACAAACAGAAAGGATACCTGCGAGCTCCTTCTCGGCGCTGTCTCTGAAAGCAGCGTTCACCTCTTCTGCAAAGGTCTTCTTAGTTACTTGGACAACAAGGTCCACCACCGACACATTTGGGGTGGGCACACGCAGGGCAATACCATTTAACTTGCCCTTCAGACTTGGAAGGACTAGGGCCACGGCCTTTGCTGCACCAGTGGAGGTGGGAACGATGTTGAGAGCAGCAGCCCGTGCACGCCTTAGGTCGCGGTGGCTGGCATCAAGTAGCCTCTGGTCACCAGTGTAGGAATGCGTGGTAGTCATGGTGCCCTTGATGATGCCTGCAGTATAAAATAACATCCTTGTAAGAAACTGACACGTATGCGTACGAACTACGTACTAGGTACACACAACACTTGAACAAATTTGGTAATGAAGGAATCTGGTGAAAGAAAGAAAATATACAAGTAAAAGATGAGAAAAATGTAATTACCAAACTTCTGGTCAAGGACCTTGACGAAGGGGGCAAGGCAATTGGTGGTACAAGAAGCATTGCTAATGATGGTTTCATCGGGGCTGTAGGCATCAGCATTGACTCCGACCACATAGGTGGGGATGTCACCCTTTCCAGGGGCAGTGATAAGCACCTTCTTGGCCCCTGCAAGGAGGTGCTTGCCTGCACCCTCCCTATCGACAAACACACCAGTCCCTTCAATCACCAGATCGATCTCCAAATCCCTGCCATGCAGCCATTGACAAATTAAAACATAATCAATCGATCATATGTATATGCATGTACATGTAGGTGGGGTGTGTGTGTGTGTGTGTGTGTGTATTACTAAAGCTATAACGCATTAAGCCAGCTTACTTCCAGGGCAGGTCTATGGGGTTGCGGCTAGACACGACCTTGATGATCTTGCCATCAACGGAGAGGCCATTATCGCCAACGGGCTTGACATCGGCATCAAAGATACCGAGGGTGGAGTCGTACTTGAGGAGGTGAGATGCCTGCTTGACGCCTCCAGTGTCGTTGATGGCAATGACATCAAGAGGGGAGTCCTTGCGTCCATGCCAGCACCTCAAGAAGTTCCTTCCAATTCTTCCAAATCCATTTATAGCCACCTTTAGCTTCGCCTCCGTTACTCCTTTTTTGTATCCTCCGTTGCTTCCCACCTTCCCAATTAGAAATTTACAAATCCACATTACACCGTCACATTTACAATAATGCATTTAAATACGAGACAACATACATTTTTCAAAGTGAGCAATTATGCCCTCACTTGAAATGAAATCAGTTCATGTCAAAAGAGTAAAGTAGTCTAATTGTATAAGTTATAAAATAATTTTTTGTTTTTATATATAAAATTAAGAATTAAAAGAAATTAAAGTAATACGAGACAACATATACACGCAATAGATAAATAGAAGGAAAAAAAAAAAAACCACAAACTCAGATTTGCAAGTTGCGTTTGGATTTTGGAGAGCTAGTTGCTAAGGACTCATTTGGAAGTGCTTTTAAAATGGCCAAAAGCATTTATAGTGAAAATGTTTTTGGAACCAATTCTTAATAAAAATACAAGTGAATCCTGGAAAAACACTTAAATGCTTCATGCAAGAAGCATAAGCACGAGAATCAAACGAAGCATTTATGATGAAAATGTTTTTGAACCTCACAATAGGCTAGCAGTAATGTGGTTCAAACTCGTCTTTCACGAGAATTGAACCTAAGACCTTTTATTTACAAGTGAAGAGAAATACCTAGCCAGTAAGAAGTGGCTACTCCCTGGTTGTTTAGTTATGAGATTTGATAAGCACAACTGGTATTTCCTTAATTGTTACGATCGATCGATGATCAAGGAAACGTTATTTACTGATATGATTACGTATGTATGTAGGAAAAGACACGGACAGTAGGAAATTAAAGGCAAAGAAATCATAGTAGTAGTAGTAGTGGTACTCACAGCAGAGGTCTGGAAGGCAATGACTGAGAATAAATCGTCTGAGGTCTTCCTTCCGAAAGGAAGGCAAGCTGATGAGGTACGGAGACCTGAGAATTCTGCAAATCCCCTTCCATTGGCCTGCAAATTATAATTTTAATTATTTTGAGCATCGTGTGTATGTATAGATAACACAAGTTAAACAAACACTAGCCAGCTATAATTTTTAGTGATCAGTTTAACTAATTAACGTACGGTACTCTGCATGCGCGCTTAACTAGTTTGACTAATGAGCAAGCCTAGTACTCCTGTATGTGTGCTTGTATTCAGTTGTATGCATATGTATATATATTAGAAGTGTATATCTAGCATGCAACACAATATCCATATAGGTCTGAGCGATCAAAGTAAGAAGCATAAAGTAATTGAAGCAAGAAAACGAGAAGGTAGCTGCATATATGAACCTGAAGAGATGGTTTGGCCACGGAAAGAATAGCCGAAGCCATTCTCGGAGCGGAGTGGAGCTAGCTAGGCACTAACTAGCTCAGGGCAGGGTGGGTGGGAGGGAGGATATAGCTAAGCAGTGGTAAGGAGGGAAGGAAGGAAGACAGTCCCAAAAATCACAAGGTCGTTATATATTCATTATGAATGATTGAGATAAAACCAAGTTGATGAGATGAGGTACTAGTGTAGTGTGTCGTTGGAAGGGAGTGACTGAAATAAAACCAAGAGGACTAGAGAAGAGGAGAGGATGAGGTTATGGATAGAGCCTATCATTCAACGAATGGCTCTCGTTTAAAGCTGTGTTTTGCGTCCCCCTCTCTCTCTTCTCTCTCTCTCTCTCCTCCTCCTCCACTCCTGTTCCTAATCCTGCATTTCCTCAATCTATACACATAACAATTCTCTTTTCGACCAAAAAAAAATACATATACCAATTCTCCTACCATCATTACATTCACATCTCCCCCTGCCCGTTCAAAGCTTTGTGTTTTGGGTCTCCTTTGGGCCTGAGCCTCATTCTCTTAGGCCATCTCCAATCGAAGAGTCCAGAGGGTCGAAAATAACTCGAAAATCATCTCCAACCGAAAGTTAGACCAAAGGGCTCATGGGCCCTACTGGACAAAAAATGGCCAACCGGCTGGCCATTTTCATTTTTTTGTTTTTTGTTCTTTTCCATTAGCCCAACCCTTTTTTTTTTTTGGAACATTTTTTTTTTAATTTCTAATTTTTTTTACACCATTTCTCACATATTTTTCACCGTTCCATACAATATTATCTCATTTTATTTCAATTCTTCACATTCCATACTATAACCCTTTGGCCCTTCGTTAGAGATGATTTTTTGTGACAGGGCTAAAACGAGCCCTATCGTCATTTGGTCCTCAGTTGAAAATGGTAAGAAATATGGCTCTGCATTGTTCATTAAAATATTAATTTCTTGGAGGGCCAAAGGCCAAAACAACCCTATGGCCAGGCTTCGGTTGGAGATGGCCTTAGTGGGTTAACTTTCATCTATCGATATGAAATTCCAAGCGAGGTTTTAGAGCTTCTGCCATTCACCAATCCGATTTTTAGTGCGCACGTGTGATGCATTGACTTGACTTTATTACAATTAGTCATTATTATGATTTAGTATACACATGAATGAGGAACTCACTATTTATTTATACTGAGTTTGATACCAAGCTTGTAAACGCCCCTTTCTAGTAATATAAACTTATTGAGGCAGTGTTGTATTATAAAAGGCATGACCTACTTTATTTGATACTTTAATGCAGATAAGGGTTGAGACTTCAGATTATAAAACTAAAAGTTCTATCCATTTATTATTCACAATTGATATCGTGACAATGCAGTTCTTGATACTGAGATTTATAATGGCCTAAATTATTGAATTCATGTCAAAAGAAACAAGTATTTTCAATTTTTTATATTTTAAATTTGAGAGTTTCCTTCTTCCTTCAATAATTGCAAGGGCAATAAAATAAAAATAACAAAGCCCATACAACAAGAGAAATAGAACCTTAATAATTCGGAAATTTTGTTATGCATCATTCTCATCTTAGAGGAAGTATATGTAGGAATTACATGGAGCGCAATACAAGGACTATGAAACACGGGGGGAAACCAAGTTTCCGTTTGGTATTCAACTCAAATCCAGATCTTTAAACTCATAAACACTTTTGAGTGTCAGGCTAATACTACTTGTTTGGTTGATTCATTCTCAAGAACACAACTCAAAATCATAGCCTACTTTCAAAAAACAAAAATGTGAAAATTTATAATTTTTGGATTTAGGAGAACTGGTTCTTTTGCTTTCTTGCTCACATCTTCCATCTGTCATTCGAGAAATTATTAGATGGTATCATATCACCATGGGGCATTGACAGCTGGTAGTACCCACCAATAAATAAATGACACATGGCATAATAATTATTAAATGAAAAACAATAGTTGGATTTTCATCTTCCCTAACGCCGCCAAAACCAAAAATTGCCGCCCCTCGTATTCCACCCCCTTTTTTTCCGCCAAAAGCAAAAAAATTTGCTGCTTCTTTTTCACTTGAATCGCCTTCCTTTTCACTTGAATCACATCCCCTACAGTTAAAATTCACAAACTGCAAAACCCAGAAATCTCAGGCTACAAGTACTAAAAAATTTTGTTTGAATTTGACTGCAATTGTTTTTCTTGGGTTTTGTTTTATCTTTTGGTTTCCAGCTTGCGTAAGTTCTTGGGATTTGGTTTTCATGAACTAACTCATATTATTTTTTAGTTGAAACCCTAAAAGTAAAGCTTCACCAAGTGAAAGAATATGGATACTGGTAAAATATTTAACCTATCAGCCTATTTGGTTTGTCTTTTTTGCATTTTCTCTTTTCATTTTTAACTTGTTATTTGGCTCCTGTCATATGTCTGCTATTTTCAATTACGTACAGATTTTTCGTTTATGTACAAATTTTTCTTGTACAATATTCATTGATACCGATAGTGATGAAGAAAATAATCAAGAAGAAGATCCAGTCATTGATATAGAAAGTGATGAAGAAAATAATAGAGAAGAAGATCTAGTCATTGTGAATAACAAAGAATTCCCATGATGTTTTCTTGGGAAAAGTTGTGCTAAAGGAAAGGGAAGCTTATGATCTCTATAACAACTATGCTACGACAATTGGATTTAGTGTTCGTAAGGGACAAAAGATATATAATAGAAAGAATCAACTAAGAGAAGTTTGTTATCTTTGTTCAAAAGAAGGTTTTAACGTAGATGGTGACCCATCAGAAGCAAACAATTCTTATAAACTAGAGAAAAGAACAGGTTGCAAAGTTGGAATTTGATTTGCAGTACAAACGGATGGTATGTTAAAAGTTGCTCAATTTTTTTCTCAACACAATCACAAACTTGCTAAACCAGAAGAGAGGCAGTTTTTTAGATCAAATAGAAAAGTTTCTGAAGCTCATTTGGGTGTGATTAAAACCATGGCAGCTGCAGGAATAAGGACTACAAATACATACTCTTATTTAGCAAAAGAAGCTAGTGGGTCTCGTAATGTAGGTTTTACACAAAGAGATTGCTACAAATTGTGAATAAGGAAAAAATGGTCATGTTTAAAGTAAGGGATGCTCAAAGTTTGATCAACCTTTTCAAGCACAAGCAAGCAGAGGATCCCATATTCTTTTACATTGTGCAAGTAGATCAAGAAAATCGAAGACAAACTTTTTTTGGAGAGATGGAAGGTCGCAACTTGACTATGAGTGTTTTGGGGATGTTGTAGCATTTGATACTACAAATCGTACCAATAGGTATAACATGATTTGTGCTTCTTTTGTCAGCGTTAATCACCATTGGAAAAACGTATTGTTCGGTTGTGCATTTTTACTGGATAAGAAAACATAAACTACTTGGTTATTTGATACTTTTTTAGAATCAACGGGAGGTCAAAAGTTAAAGACAATATTTACTAATTAGTGTCAAGCTATGGAAAATGGCATTGAAAAAGTTTTTTCTGGGGTATGTCATCGTTTATGCTTGTGGCACATATCTCAGAATTGTGCAAAAAATATGTCAAGTCTCTTGCGAACCCTGATTTTAGACATTTGTTTAATAAATGTCTTAAATATTATGAGACATAATTGGAATTCCAGTTGACTTGGGATGAGCTAGTTGCAAAAGTCAACCTTACAGGGTGCTCACGGATGAATATGTTGTATGCGCTTCGTGCCAAACGGTGTCCGGCATTTAGCCATGATACTTTTACATGTCAAATACAATCTTCACAAAGAAGTGAGAGCACGACTAACGTTTTCCACGAAATTTCTACCAAGACAATGAGACTTATTGAATTTGCGCATCATTATGATAAACAAGCAGCAAAAATGTGTATAAGTGAATCAGAAGAGTCTTATCGTTGCAATCAAGGTCTCCTTTCTAGATTTGCCCAAATTAGTGGAATTTTGAAGCATGCTGCTACTGTCTACACTAGGAAAATGTTTAAAATATTTGAAAATAGAGTTTTTAAATAGCTTAGCAGTGACAATGCATGAATATGAGAGTTGTTATAGTTTACTCTTTTGAACTTAATGAGGAGGGTCACATAAGAGTTTAACTTGTCTAACTTAATGAGTCAGATGGCACGGTTTCTTGTAGCTACAAAATGTTCGAGTCCATGGGTTTGTTGTGTCGTCATGCTCTAAGGGTACTAAACGACAAATCTTGGACTGAAATACCTTCACAACATATATTGAAGCGCCGGACAAAAGATGCAAAGAAAGGATTGGATGCAAATGAGCATAGTCAATTATTATAGGTAAAAGGTAAACCATATGTTACATTGCGTCGAAATACTTTGATACGAATGACTTATAATATATTGAGTAAGGGAGCAGAGTCAAAAAGTGCTACTAGAGTTGCCATGAAAAAATTGGGAGAGATGAAGGAAGTGATTGAAAAGGATATGATCAAGTCAAAGGGTGAAAAAATTGGGAGAGATGAAGGAAGTGATTGAAAAGGATATGATCAAGTCAAAGGGTGAAGTTAATAAAGAGAGCAATGACATACTTTTGAATGATAGCAATGATGATGATTGTAACGCAAATGGTTGCTCAGTTGATGAAGCACCAATATTGAATCCTCCGTTGGTAAGGTTGAAAGGAGTAAGTAATGCCAGATTAAAAAATGCTATGGAGAAACGAAAAAAGAAGGCATCAAAAGATGCTGTCTCATCTGGTAAGTGAAATTTTATATTTTTATTAACTATTAGATGTAATTCCAATATATTTTTTTTTACTCAAAAAAATTTAAATTTGTTTTGTAGGGAAAACCAAGAAGCCAAGCTATATAGGCCCTTCACATAGTTAAGCACCATATGATTCAAATTTTCTTCAACAACTCAATGTACCCACTAGTACAAATGTTACGCGGGTTTACCCAGCTATGAGCTTGTTAACAAAAAATAGTCATGCATTGCCTCCATCAAACCAAGTAATTTAATTTGTTAGTTTACAGTGATGTATGTTTTAAGACCTTGAATGCTCTTATCTTTTCTAAATTCGACTAATTGCATACATCTTATAAATCTTACGCAGGTCTTCCCAGTTGTGAGCTTGTTAACAACAAACAATCATGCATTGCCTCCATATAACCAAGTAATCCAGCCTAGTTTTTCATTTACAAGTATGATACAAGATAGTCAATTTATGGCGAGTCAGGTATTGCTCGATTTACTTTGAGAAGGAGGAATTTATGAATACACGTGATAATTCTTATTTGTTTTATACATTTGTTATATACATGTGACATAATTCATCCTCAAATTTTATCGCACATGAACCCTTTGGACTAAATCCTCAACTTAGCCATGTTTGATTTGTTTATCACACAAGGCATATTTGTTTTTTTTAGCATTTAGTTAATGTGAAGCTATATGTAATGTAGGATTCACATTCATATGTTTATGGGCGACAACATAATCCAAAGGAGTAATTTCTACAATATAATAAGAGTAAATCATTTTTAAATGCTTTTAAGTTACCCTAAGATTTTTCTTGTTTCTCACTACTGAACTTGATTTATAATTTTTGGGTGGAGGTGGAAGATGATATGTTTTGGGTTGGAAACCTTTAAATATTTTTTTATTTATTAGAAGCCTTTACTTATTTTGATTTTGAACCGGATTTATACTATGGTGAATATTTGAACGACAACTTTGTTATTTTGGAGAGTATGAAGCATTGAGATTACAGCCACTGGAAACAATAACTTTCCTCTTAATTATTCTTCCATATCTTTCTCGTTTAAAGATTGAGTGCACCTATCATTTGAGTAATGTACTGTCATGCTATATATCATAGTGAATAAAGCATATAAGGAGCAAAGGGCCAAGGCATTAGAAATCATGTTAGCCATACGATGAGTTGTATAAGGTACCATTTTGTCTCATTATAATTTACAACCACATGCTCACTTGTACTTACAATAGCAAAAGGCTATTAACACTATATGTCAGTACAAAATTGCAGCATTTGATACAACAAATCCAATTCTATACATCTTACCTAAAATAAACAATAGCTATAGCTAAAAGTAGTAATATGAAGCAACCCAAAATCCAATTCAAGTTGTCTTTCATTCTTGCAATCTGACACCCCCTAAAAAACATTAGAGAGAAAAGCTTAATCAAATGAAAAAAAAATCTCATAGAAGTTCTCTTTCAATCCATGGACATTATACCCAAAGGACATAGGGCACTTCTTGGAGTTTCATCAGACCTTGATAGACATTCTTTTAGTACCTAATACATACCAAAATCCCATTTCAAATACAATGAATTAGTAAAAACAAAGACACTTTAAGATCCAATTTATTTAACTAAACTCATAAATTGCCAAGGTCTTATGAATCAATAAAAAATAGAAAGGACACAAACCATAAAACAAAGCCTTCAAGCCTTTCGTGTAGCGTTTGTAATTCTTTCAAGTACCTCTACCTTTTACTTTCTCTCTAGCTCTCTTTGTTAAATAGAAAATTGGTATTGCCCTAACATTTATAATACACAAATTTCAGGTTTAAGAAGAAAACAAGAACAGAGACATAGTTTGTGCCCCAATTAATTGAATAAACAAAGCAATGACTCGACATGTAGCAAATGTAAAAAGAAAATGCTCCAAATAAGAAGAAAAAAAATCTAAGATGACCCAAAACCCCAGAATTTACATAAGCTAGAATCCAAAAGGGTAAAACAAAATTAAAGCAAGAAATTGTAGTCAGATTCAAGCTTGCTTAAATCAGACCCCAAAATTCACGCAAGCTGGAATCCAAATAGGATAACAAAATTCAAGCAAAAAATTATAGTACCTGTAGGCTGAGATTTCTAATTTTTGTAGTTTATGGATTTGATTTCAAGCAAAATTCAAGCAAAAAAAACATGTGATTCAAACAAAAAGGGAGGCAGAGGGAATTTTATGTTTTCGTGGAAAAGAAAGATTGCAATTTGTGAATTTCATTCAAGCGAAAATGGAGGCGGAAAATGAGGTGTAATACAAGGGGTAGCAAAAGATGAAAATCTAGCTATTGTTTTTCATTTAATAATTATTATGTCACGTGTCATTTATTTATTAGTGTGTACTACTAGCTATCAATACACATGGTGGTACTATACCATCTAATAATTTCTCCTGTCCTCCATCTCTCTTTCTCATTTCTTCTTTCCATAGAGATTTTTCAATATGACTGATACACGGGATGATTCACCACTTGTCACTGTACAATTGATGAGATATGTGTGTTAAAAAATTAATAACTTAAAAAATAAAAAATTTCAATACTTGTATAAAAACATGTGGTGTACCCTTGTATTCCTGTCACAATAAAAAATTTATCCTTTTCTCTGTGTCATCACTGTATTTCTCTCTCTTCTCTCTCTCTCTCCCCTTCAATCCTCTCACTTCCTCTCTTTTATAAACCCAAACAAATTTGAGAAACCCGAAAATAGAACACGGTCTCCGTTGCAATCTTCGTTCGATTCCGATGTAAATCCGTTCAATTTCACCGCAAGGTCTGTTCGACTCTTGCCTTTGCTGCTATTGTCATGACTCGCGATCTGGTGGTGGCTTAAAGTTGCCTCACAAATTGTTTGGCAGATTTCCTTCTCCTGATCTCCTCTCTCAACTCGCGCCAGATCCTCTCTATTTCGATCCATTGCCTTTGTTGCTATTGTCTTCTCTTTATTTTGTAGCCATTAGATAAACAATTACAGTAAAATCAACAGTCAAGATTAACAAGGGTGTGCAGAAAGTAAAAAAGAGTGTTGAAATCACTGCCTTTGTAATTCCTAAAAATACACAACTCGCCAAGACCTCCTCTAATAGAACCGCAAACGCTTTAAAAGTGGGAAGGCAGCAATAAGCTACCTAGCTTCATCCCTAAATACATTTTTCACTAGATTCCTTCTCAGATAGAGTTCAAATTTATTTATTTTTCTTCACAATATACTGTATAGTGTATAATTGAAGGAAACTCGTAATTGTTTCGTGTATCAATGAAACAAGTAGTCTGAGAATGCATCAGCAATCACAAACTGTTACTGTTGGAGCTTTTCCAGCTTTCTAGCATAAAATGCGTGTACATTAGCAAATACAAGATGAGACTCAAATACCTTGACGGCAATGCCAATCTAATGTTTGTTAGCTTGACTAGATAGTAAAACATTAACAAGCCTGCAAGTTCTCGATGCAAAGAAGCAGAGTACTCAGACTCAAAGGTATTTAGAATGATCCAGGGCAGATGCTAACAAATTAACCAACAATATACATACATACATATATATATATATATATATATATATATATATATATATTTTTTTTTTTTTCTTTCTTGAAAACCCTTTTTAACCACAATTAGCTGGAAGGTAGGTCTAGGATATAAGTTCAATTGACTCAGAAAAACCTTCAAAGAATTGTGAATCCTTGATGCAAATTATTTAATTCAACTAAGCTTAAGCCTAAGACTAATCCAACTCTCAGAAATCGTGAATCCTTGACCACAGGCAATGTTAGTCTAAACTTTGTAGATTCTCAACATATTCTGTTGAAAATTTTCAATGCTAGATCTTCTACAGAGTCGTATTCCTTTTATCAACTACTCAGTGTTCGCTATAAAGGAAGGTAGGAATGCAATTCTATACTACAATGTGAAAAAATTGAGGCATTCCTTCCACACATGAGACCCACTAGTAAAGAGGAAACAAACTCACTAACAAAGTGTCACGTCATGCTTGCATAACTCACTAAATCATACTGTTTGGTCAAAGCAGCTAAAGCTTAAAATAAGTTGCGGCAGAGGTACATGCGACAGAATTTTAAGCTAAGGAGCAGACTGGGATGGTCAGGTAGGTGACAATCTCCTCTTGTATGAAAATCGCAAGGAGAAACAGAAACAAAACGAATAGCAATATCAACATGGGCAAATCAAATGATAGTATAGTTAATAAAGATTGAGTCTAGCTAATAAACGGAAAGAAATCAGATACAATTTAATTATCTTAACTTCATTAGCAGAAATCTAGGACTATCATCGACAAAGATGCATTTTCGTAAGAAATAAAAAAGGCATTATCTTAACTTCATTAGCAGAAATCTAGGACTATCATCAACAAAGATGCATTTTCGTAAGAAATAAAAAAGGCAAGGAGCATGAAATGCAATACTTGATAACCAAATCATATATGGCTTCAGCTAATGTTGACATCAATTGTCAATAAAGTAACAGAGTGAGGTAGTATTATCTTAATTACGACTAGAAACTGCGAATTAGGAAGGAGGACTGACTAAAGAGCAGCTGAGCGATGGCATTTGGCCACAAACTGGAGTCTGGAGGAGTTCGTGAAATGCCTGGTCAGTGGCCATACTTATTCATACCCTGAGTATCTGAAGCTTGGTAGAGAAGGCAATTGCAACCCAATCAGGCTGGGAAGAGGACCACTGCAGCTGCTCGATTTCGGCCCCAGCCGTGTAGGCCAGAATGGGATCAAGGCCGCCCTCCACTGGCTGGCCCATGGAGGAGAGGTCCCAGATGAGGGCCTGGGAGTCATCACCGGCGGTGCAGATGTGGCAAGAGCTGTGTGGGGCCCAGGCAATGGCGTTGACGCTGGACTGGTGCCTCTGCAACTCGACCACGGGGAGGGTCGGGAAGCGGATGTCGAGGACGACCACCTTGGCGCTGTCCATGATGATGGTTGCCATGTACCTGGGGTCCTGCTTGTTCCATCCGAGGCGGACCAAGGGGGTGTCCGGCTCCGAGCTCTCGTAAATGATGGTGGAGTGCTCCTTGTCGCGCAGGTCAAACACTCTCACGGAGCCGTCGGCCGAGACGGAGGCGAATACACCGACGCCGCCCCAAGCGATGTCGTACACCTCCTTGTCGTGGGCGATGAGCTGGGTGTCCACGGCCTCGCGCTCGATGTCCCAGATGGTGCACGTGGTGTCGATGGAGGAGGTGCCGATGCGCTTGGGTTCCGCCTCGTTCCAGTCGAAGGAGGTGATGGGCCCGCAGTACTCGGAGTTCTTGTTGCCGTTGAGGAGGGACTTGAGCTCCACAGACGACGAGGAGTCCGAGTCGTCCTCATCCCCCGAGATGCGCCACACGCGGAGGAAATCGCTGGAGGTGGCCAGCAGGTCTGGCTTCTGGCACTCCTTGTCCGGGATGAAGATGGTCTTGGTTGGCGGGTACGGGTGCTCGAAGGACAGGTTGGGGTCCGACCGTATCTCCCCGTTTGAGTCGTCCAGCTGCACGATCTCCACTCGGTTTGGGTACTGCTCGAGGAGGCTGGCGATGGCTAGCCGGTACTTCTTGTCCCGACGGACGCTCCAGTTCATGGCGTAGATGTGCCACGGCGCATCGTAGGTGTAGATCTCCGATCGTTTCTGCTGCTCATCTGACCCGTCCTGATTCGGGTCGCTATTTCTACTCGCTCCCATCCTTCTTTCTCTCTCCCCCTAATAACACTATTTTCCAACTTACTACGATTACCAATCTGCCGCCCCCACTGCCTCCAAACACCAAAATTAAATTATGCAACCCAATTCAATCCAATCCAATGAAATGAAGCAACTACAAATAAGTAAGTGAACAGAAGGAAGGCTAACCGAACTGAACACCTCCTGCAGGTTGCAAGTTGCATCTTAACCTTAAGCTTACCAGATTCAGAGAGAACCAAAGTTCCATTTGTGGGTGAACTCGTCTGATTGTGCTCTGAGAGGCATCGCGAATTTAGGCCCGGCTCCTGCAGTCCTGCTCTTTCTTCTCATCCCCCAATAGTCATTAGGCTTCTTTAGCCACAATACTCATGAGATTTTTTAACTTTTCATTTGGTCTTCATATTTAAAATTAATAATAGTGGTTCTAATTTTATTTACCATCAATCATTTTGATTATTTTGTAATTCTATTAAATAAGGAATAACATGGCAAAAATATCTTCAATTTAATAAATAATGAACCAAAACAATTTGACTAGAATTAAATGTATTTTTGTCATTTTATTCTTATTTATAAAGATTTTTTCACATAAATACCAAAATAATTGATGACAGGCAAATTCAGAGACAACTTCTTTCGATTTCAAATCTCAGAGACCAAAGTGAAAAGTTATGCCAATCTCAGAGACCATTTTGGCTAAAAAATCTAATTAAATTTGCCTTTTTGTGTCGTTTTTTCGTGTCATATCCACTATTCTAACAAATCGTGTCACGTCAAATTTATTATTTGAATTTAACAGGTGACATGATAACGATCCAACTTGTTAACGGGTTTACCTGGAATGTATTATTTTTTTGTCGTTTCATGTCAGGTTAACAGGTCATGCAAAAATTGTCATGCCTAACGTTTAGACCTAACAACTGGGTTGTTTTCGTATCATGTTTATTTTAACGGGTGACCTGATAACGACACGACTCATTAACTAGTTCTTAATAGGTGACCAGTAACGACGCAACTCATTAACGGAATAACATGAAATTTGTCAATTTTATGTTGTTTTGTGTTGCGTTAATGCGTCATACAAGAAATTGTCAAGCCTAACCATATTTTGTACCTTTCATTTGAGCACTTCCAGCATGATCTCCTGAGGACAGTGGATTAAATACCCTCTCCACACCAATATCTCCTCCAGCTCTTCTAAGTCACAGTGCTATGGGAGAGCCCACTTAGGCCATCTCCAACCGAAGAAGGGCCAAAGGACCCTCTTTAGCCTTATAGCCTGCAAGAAATTAATATGTTAATGAACAGTGTCATACCATGTTTTATACCATCTCCAACCGAGGGGGTCAAATGGTCATATGCCAAACATAGCCCTTTGACAAAAAAAACATCTCCAACCGAGAGGGCCAAAGGGTCATAGGCCAAACATAATTTATTATTTTAATTGAATTAATACGGTTACTTGAATTAAACTACTATATTAAAATAAAGTTTTTGGATATATTTTGAGTGTCATTTGTCACCAAATGAATAAACATCCATATTTTTTATCTTTATATAATCTCAATCATTTTTTGATAGGATTTTAAGTAACATGTGTCGCTAACGTGAGTAACTCTCCAGATTTTTTGTCGAGATGTAATCTTAATAATTTTTCGTATACGATTTTGAGTGACACGCGTCGCTAACATGAGTAACTCTCTAGATTTTTTGTCGAGATGTAATCTCAATAATTTTTCGTATACGATTTCGAGTGACACGTGTCACTAACGTGAGTAACTATTTAGATTTCTCATCTCTGTCACATCCCGGCCCGGGGCGGACCACTTCCCGGGCCCGCTCCACCACCATAGCACGATATTGTCCGCTTTGGGCCCCGACCACGCCCTCACGGTTTTGTTTTTGGGAACTCACACGAGAACTTCCCGATGGGTCACCCATCCTGGGAATGCTCTCGCGCACTACTCGCTTAACTTCGGAGTTCCCACGGAACCCGAAGCCAGTGAGCTCCCAAAAGGCATCGTGCTAGGTAGGGATGGGAATATACATTTAAGGATCACTCCCCTGGGCGATGTGGGATGTCACAATCCACCCCCCTTAGGGGCCCGACGTCCTCGTCGGCACATTTCCGGCCAGGGATTGGCTCTGATACCAAATTGTCACATCCCGGCCCGGGGCGGACCACTTCCCGGGCCCGCTCCACCACCATAGCACGATATTGTCCGCTTTGGGCCCCGACCACGCCTTCACGGTTTTGTTTTTGGGAACTCACACGAGAACTTCCCGATGGGTCACCCATCCTGGGAATGCTTTTGCGCACTACTCGCTTAACTTCGGAGTTCCCACGGAACCCGAAGCCAGTGAGCTCCCAAAAGGCCTCGTGCTAGGTAGGGATGGGAATATACATTTAAGGATCACTCCCCTGGGCGATGTGGGATGTCACAATCTCTATGTAATCTCAATAATTTTTCGGATAGGATTTCGAGTGACAAGTGTCGCTAAATGAGTAACTCTCCATATTTCTTATCTTTATGTAATCTTAATAATTTTTCGAATAGGATTTCGAGTACCACATGTCGAGATGTAATTCGTTGTGCAAATTTTAGATATGATTCTTATCTACATGGCGCTTCTTATCTTCAGCTTTCAATGTTAATCAATAAGTTGGATATTATGGTAGAATTCACACACCTTTATCTTTGCCCTTTGCAATATCTCTTTCAATTCAATGTTAATCAATGAAATCCAACTTTGGATCATCTTCGCATTTCAACTAGGGGTCATCATCCAATTCCGAATTGGAAGATAAATGTAGATGAGACAAGAAGATGAGGAGTTCGATGAAGAAGATGAAGCATGGCGCAACACAACATATATGGTAGCAATGATTGGGGTTATGACGTGTAAGGAAACTGAAGAACAACCTCAATGGGGTGGCTCTGTTGCTAGTCGCTTTTACAAACCATGAAATAGAGAGATAGCATATGAGACTCTGATGAACAACTACTTTAACTCCAACTCTGAGTACACATAAGAGGATTTCAAACATCACTTCTAGATGAGGCGTCATGTCTTCAAGCGTTTACTTCATGATGTCCAACATGTTAATACATACTTTCGACAGAACATGGATAATGCTCACTTGTGTTAAATGTTTGACCTATGAAGATATTTAAGGGCTGGAGAATGCTTTGAATATATAATAATGAAATCTTGTATATGTCAGACGTCTGGGGAAAAGCTTGAATATACAATTAGGTGTTGGGGGGAAAGTGCTTATATAAATAAAGTGGAAATTGAGAATTTAATTATGAAAATTGGGGTTAAGGGATGAACGAGAATTAACTCATATTCTAAGGTATTTGAAGCCAATTGGTATAAGCATAGTATGGGACGTGCTGGCTTAGATGCCTTAGGCATGTGTTAGCAGGATTAGAAGGGAGTGAGTACATTCATGCATCTCATTTGTATATATTTTATGCATTGAAAGAATTGTTACATTCTAACTAGTATTTTAGTTGGTAATTTTTTGTTATGAATTAATTTGTGCACTATTGTTATTCCACTGAGTCTTCGATAAATTTTATATAAGATTTTGCTATATGATGTATGGTATTTAATTTTATTTTCTACCATATCTTGGTTTTAGAATTTATTTCTATAGCTAAGATATGACTCGCACCCTAACTCATGAATAGTTGATATTCACAGGTCAGGGCGTGACAATTACTTATCAGAAAAACCATTCACCTTTGTTTTTCCAATGGTAAAATCAGTGTTCTAAAAATTAGCCTAGGCGGTTGTCTAGGCGCTGGGCGCCGAAGCCTCGTTGCAATTCTGGCCAGGATGTTTACAAAAAACGGAGAAGATTAGGTGGCCGCCTAGGCACTCGCTGCTTTAGGCAGTCTGGGCGGCCTTAGGCGGTAATCTAGGCTGGTTCTACAACTTTTGACTCGTCGACATCTGCATCCGATTCACCATTTGCAACTCACATCTACAATTTTCGACAGCCTCAAACTTATCTTTCATGCTTTACTAGGTGAAGATGGGTTGTGCAAAAGGTGGTTCTGAAGGTGGGTTTTGCAAAGACCCTAGAAGATGAGGATGGGAGTGAATGTGGGTTATGCAGAGACAGAAAGAGAGAGAATGAGGATGATAGTAAATTGCAGAAAGTGAGAGATGAGAGAAACTTCGCGATCTATAGAGGGGATATATTATATTAAAGCTATTAGATAGACAAGGATTAAGGAGTATGTGAGTGAATCTCGATCTCCCATGCTGGATAAAAGCAAAAATATTAAAAAAGCTTATTAATTAACAATTTCTTTGGCCCAATTATCTAGAAAATTTAGCCGTTTGAGAGAAAAAATGAGGTGGGTGGATGAAGGCTATTGGTTTGTGGTTAGGGTTTCTTTTATTAAAAGTCTTGTGAGGCCCAATAATAATTTAAAATTTATGATCTTAGAAAATTTCTTAAATTTTACACAATACACATATTTTATCATAAATATTTATTTATATATTCTTTTATTTTTCATTTTATCTTTCTTAAATTTTTTATACAAGTATGTTTTTTTTGTTGTTGTAAACATGTACTTATTCATATATTATATAATAAATTTACTTTAAAAATACAAATCCGCCTAGCTCGCCGCTAGGCCCTAACTCGTCTTCCGACTAGCGTTTAGCGTCTTCTAGAACATTAGGTAAATGGAGAACGCGGCATTAATAGAGTTAACTGGAAATTTTTTTCTTTTAGAGCAATTCCACCCCTAAAGACTTTGCGCCAACACCTAGCCCATTTATCTACTCAATGAACAGTGATAGACCCCAATGAACAGTAATAGACCAAATGCATCTCCACCCCTAAAACTAAATAGCCTAGTCAATTTTATTAAATATTATTATTATTTATTATAAAATAATAATTTGATTTATTAAAATATTATCAATTTTATTAAACCCTATTTGATCCACCGTTCCTACTCCCCCTCAACCTCACCATGTCGCGCCGCTCACCAATCAATACTCAATCTTCGACCAAGACCTCAACACCCAGGGCTTCAACCTCCACCGCACGATCGCAGAGCTCAACCTGGACCACCTCAACAAGGTGTTCGTGGCCATCGAGTTTTTGAAGCGGGACCTAGACAAGATATGGACGGCACTGGAGCACACAGACTTGCTGCTGTGGATGAAGTACAGGAAGATGAAGCGGCCAGTGGTGTTCGCAAGGTCGACGAGAGATGGCCTCCAGTTCAAACTTCCTTCTGACGCCACGTTGGCGTCAGATGAGCCGGTCCCAAGGTCTGTCACTTTTGTGATGCCCTGGAGACCAGCTTGGGCTGGGTGCCAGACAATCCCGTGGGATGGAGAGACTTCCCTAGGTGTTGGGCCATTTTTTTGGCTGTGTGCCGGCCTATCCCACCCCCAGTGGAACTGCTCTTAGAGAACTCCACTGTTTTGCGAAAGGCAGGACAAGGGTTGCACAATTACCCAAAACCTTAAAAACCAACAACCATCAGCCCAAAAAGTGAGGGGCGATTGCTGGGCTTCACCAACCCCGTTGGGCTGCCCATCCAATTTAACTGTAAAAACATTACATTTTGAAAAAATAAAAATTTCATATCATATTTCCTACAATTCAAATTTGAGGAAAAAAAAAAGCTATTATGTACTATGGTCTGATGGTATTCCTCTTCACTTGAAAGTGAGAGATCTTAAGTTCGAATCTTGTGGATGGCAAATTTGATACCAAATTAGGCTACCCATTGTGTGGCTTAACCGAACTCCCATTTTTTCTTAGTGTAAAAATATCGATATATTAAAAAAAATTTGAGGAAAAAAAAATCCTATCTACTATTAATCATTACATACTTTTAAGGAGAAATTATTATTTTTCGTTGTTAAAATTTATTAATTAATACTGAAATTTAACATTTTATCCTTCAATCAAATTCAAATTAATGAGGCTTTAATATAAGATTTTGGTCAACTAGGCACCAGATCCAAAGTTCTCTTCCTTTTATTCTGGTCTAAGCTAGCCAAAGCTTACTAAAATGTTTAGTGTATGATATTTTTTGTTGTTTATTATTTTATGTGTTGAATAATACATTGGGGTGTGGCTTCAATGCAATATGACACTCAGTGTTATATGGTTGTTTTAATCGTATATATAATCTTTGCAATTAATTTTTTATTTTCAATCTCAACTATTCAAGTTTTGTTTCACTCAATGCTAAGTACTATTAAAGAATCATAAATGCATTGATAATATCATAATGATAGAAAATGTCAAACATATTGCCAGAAAAAAAAAAAAAAAAAAAAGTATCAGTCCATTTACAATAATTCTATGGTGGTTTGTAAGAAAATTGAGACTCCACCGTAAAATTAAATTGGTAATATGGAGAGTAACCCAACGTATTTATAGGGGCGTGTTATCTATACACCCAATTTTACTTCCTGCACACCCTCTTAATTTGTAGCCATCAGATCGACTGAATCAAAAAAGATCAAATTACATAAATTAAACAAGAGTGTGTGAAGTAAAAATGAATGCAATGTCTCTCCTCTCATCAATATGAGATTCATTCTCAACACGTCCCCTCACGTGTAAGAATTTTTCAAACCTAATACGTGAAACAACCTGCTATGATAGCATGAAGAAAGTTGAAATTCTACCGTAAAACCAATTGGCAATATGGAAAATGCCTAACGTACTTATAAGCCCATTCAAGGTCTTCCTTTCCACTAATATGAGATTCATTCTTAACAGTTCAGACTCTTGTAACTGTTAAAGAAAATCTTATTCTTCTACTGAGTTGGTGATGTAAGGATGCGAGCAACTTATATGAAACATGTTCGACGATATGGCCGGCTTTGAGAATTTGAGGACCCTAGACGAACCTTCAAAGTGAAGCCCTAAAATTCTCTAACCCATAACTCTTTGTACATTGATATGTAAAAAGAAGAACTTCGCTAAATATACAAAAATATAATTATAATTTAATATCAAAATATTACTTAGATGTTACATGTATAGCGTTTTTTAAAAACAAATGTACTAATTAAGTATAGATAATCAAGATAGAGTCATAATCCACTAAAACAACTCATGTGTGAAAACTTGCGCACGTAGTGATTGACAATGGAACGGAAAAGCTCTTGCAAAGGGACCTGAATTGTTTGCTCTTCCCATTCTATATTTTTTCCATCTCTTTTTATATTTTGAGATCAAAGTTAAGCGACGTTAACGATGTTAATATTTTATATTAATTTTTTTTTATAGAAATAATAAAATAAAAAACAATGAAAATATGAATTATTGATGTGGTTTAACCGTAATCATAGAATTAAGAAGGGATAGGAAGGGTATGGATGGGGAAGGCAGACAATCCTGACAAAATACTAAGCGGAGAGTGGAGAGAGAAAAGGGTATTCTGTTCTCTGCATCACTGCGCCCGCCGCCCAATGCCAATTCCAGGTCCAGTTCCAACTCCAATGCCAATTCCAATTCCATTTGGCAGTTGGTAATTCCAATGCCAATTCCATGCCTGCCAGCTTTGACACGTTTGTTTATGATCCATGAATTAATATTATTTTAATTATTTATATAAAGAGAGAAAAGTCAGAATTCAATGGATTCATACCTAGTAAACGAATGAATCCAGGGGCAAGACCAAGAGAGGAAGGAAACTAGGTCTAGGCTAGATTATTAGTAGAAAGACAGGATGGTCCCCCTACAGCATCATCAGTTATATTACAATAATAATATTAATATTAATAGCACTGTGACTACCTGTAGCTGGGGAGGAGGAAGAGGAGGAGTAGGATTTGGATTGGGTTATAGCAATCTTCATAGTGTTATCCTTTCTCCGGGTCAGGGTTTTGCATATCATCAGATTCTTCATCACACCCCTCCGTTAGCCAAACATTCCGTTTCCGCTCTCCACGAAAGAAGAAAGTCAATTCCAGATTCCAATTCCAATTCGTTGTGTCGCCTTCTTATACCAAGAGGAAGAACAAGGAGGTGCTGTTTGTGGGCGTCGCCCAAATTTAAATCCTGCGGTTGGGACATGGAATCATCATCGCCTGATCATGCTGCTAATAACAACAAGAAGCCTCGTCATAATCCAAATTTGATTACAACAAGCGATCACCTGCGGCATGTGGAGTCGATGGCTACAATGCCTTCCGGCGCCGGAAACATTTCCCACCTGAACGCTATCATTCTCGGAGAATCACTCGCCTCTGAAGAGAACGATCTTGTCTTTCCCAGCGACCACTTCTCCTGTCAGGCTCACGTCTCCTCTCCCCAACAGGTACGGTAGTTTCTTCTCTCAGTTCTCTGCGCTTTGCACTTCCGCTTCCAAGTTCCAACAACATACTCTAATTTCTTGTTACCCTCCTCCCCCTCAGTATCTGGAGATGTATAAACGGTCCATCGAGGACCCCGCGGGATTTTGGTCCGACATCGCTTCCACCTTCTTTTGGAAACAGAAATGGGGCAAACCAGTCTACTCGGAGAATCTCGATATCAGGAAAGGCGATATCCGAATTGAGGTCTTTCTTTTGATTCTTTGATTTTATTTGCTTGCCTTGCATTTTTTTGAGTTCAGAAAATTCTAATTTGGGCCGAGCAGTGGTTCAAGGGCGGTCTCACCAACATCTGCTACAACTGCCTTGACACAAATGTTGAAGCTGGACTTGGCGACAAAATTGCCTTCTACTGGGAAGGCAATGATCTTGGTGTTGATGCCACTTTAACTTACACCCAGCTTCTCCACAACGTTTGCCAGGTCGGTCCGTCTATCAATCTGCCTGGGACTCCGAGTTGCTTCATAAAACTAATCAATAAATATTTCACCTTTTCTTACCTGTACCATTCATTCGCAGCTTGCAAACTATTTGAAAGATGTTGGAGTTAAAAAGGGTGATGCTGTTGTGGTTTACCTGCCCATGTTAATGGAACTTCCAATCACAATGCTTGCCTGTGCTCGAATTGGTGCCGTTCACTCGGTGTTGCACCATCTTTCTCTTTGCTTTCCAGCATGCCAATGCTTTCTTTTTTCATAATTAATTGACTTTTCCACTCTTTCAGGTTGTCTTTGCCGGATTTTCTGCAGAATCTCTTGCTCAAAGGATTGTAGATTGCAAACCGAAAGTCATAATCACTTGCAATGCTGTTAAAAGAGGTTCTAAGGTTATCCACCTCAAAGATATAGTTGATGCTGCCCTTATAAAATCATCCGAAAGTGGGATTTCTGTAGGTATGGAAATTAGCAAATTGATATGTGATTTATATAAACTGCTTCTTTTTAGTAACCTATATGTGTGTGTGGGCGTGGTGAGGCAATGCACACTTTTTATGTAAAAGTTCTTTGTATCATGACATCTGATGCCCTGTTTGACCAGATGTATGCTTAACTTACGAAAATCAATCGGCTTTGAAGAGGGAAAGTACTAAATGGCTGGAAGGAAGGGATGTATGCTGGCAGGTTAGCACTTGTACTAGCACCTCTTTATATAGACTTCCATGAAAGAAAGGATTCTTTTATTTGTAAAATGCATAGAGGATTCTTTCATTTGTAACATGCAGTATGCTCTTCCTATGTTATTGTTTCATCATATGCTTATAATTGGCCTGAATGTTTGTCTTACGGACGGTTGTGACTGATGACTCATGATTTCTCCAGGTTGTCATACCTAAATATCCAACTACTTGTGCAGTGGAGTGGGTTGATGCAGAAGATCCACTTTTTCTGCTCTATACCAGTGGGAGCACTGGTAAGCCGAAGGTAATTTATGTTCCGTGCTTCAATTAATTGTTTTCTTCTTTTCCTGTTGGATTCTTCTAATAATAAGCTCTTATAGGGAGTTCTCCACACAACTGGAGGATATATGGTGTACACTGCAACAACTTTTAAATATGCATTTGATTACAAGTCATCTGACATCTACTGGTATCCTTCAAAACCCTAAGCTTATCATTAATGTTATTTTGATTTTTTTATGTGAAAGAAGCTTGCTTTGTTCTGATGTTTTTTCGTGACTGAACATGGCTGTATCTTTATTTAGGTGTACAGCTGACTGTGGTTGGATCACTGGGCACAGCTATGTCACTTATGGACCCCTGCTAAATGGAGCGACTGCTGTTTTATATGAAGGGGTAACTAATACATAGATTATGCATACATATTATCGTTTACATGTATGAGAGGAACCTAGTATGTATGTCCAAAGAAAAAAACATTCATCTGCGTACGTATGGATCAGCCGACATCCCTACTTTGGCACTTGGAAGTTTTTGGGAAAGAAGAAAAAGAGTATACCAAGAAGAAGCTGGACCGCTAGTCTAAAGATTATTTTTTTCTTTTAACTTTTTTTTTTTTTTTTTTTTGGTCAGTGTAGTACTATCCCCTTAAGCGGAAGGTCTCTAGTTGGACATATGGTATTGTTTAAAGGGTGGATAGGTTCTTATGGTAACAAGGGTAAGCCCTCGGCTATAGACTAACCATTGGACTGAGAATAACTTAATAAAAGGTGTCTTTATTTTCTCAAGAAAGCAAAATAACTGACATTAGTTGACTAGTTATGAATATGACATTTAATTAAAATTTGTACATGTTTACTTCTGGTGAGAAGAATTACGTATCACTGTCTATGATCTATATAAAATTTTAATTTTTTTGTACATTATACTATAAATGAAACGAACTCTTCTAGTGCTAAATACATAATTGCATTTAGGACAATGACTAGCTGTATCTGAATATGTGCATAATGCCAGACGATCTCATGTGTAAAGAGCGCTGCAGTTAGATTGATTATGGTGTAATTTTTGGTGCATATGCTTGCTCTAATTTTTGCTAATTGGATGTCCTATGTTGACATTTCGTATAGCAGTTACAATACATATATGTTGCAGGCTCCAAATTATCCTGACCCTGGACGCTGTTGGGATGTTGTTGATAAATACAAAGTGACCATATTTTATACTGCCCCCACATTGGTGCGGTCCCTCATGCGTGATAGTGATGAGGTAAGATATTTTAGCCATTCGTTCATCATATATGGATGTGATTATTTTAATGTATTTGTTATTGATCCGGATGATTATGATTTTATAAGTTGGTGATGGCTGTTCCCAGCTATGTTTGTAGTCCAAAAAAATTCATTTCTCTATTTTCTTTTTTCCTCATCCTCTTGTCATTTGTCCCTGTTTAAATTTTGTTCTTTTGTTCTGTCAAAGATGCTCCCCTGTTACACGTATCTGGTTTTCATGGGTGTCCCGCCTTTTGATGTATCTTATTAAGTTACTGATCAAGAAATCAGTCCTCTTTATAATCTCCATCATTTACTATCTGCATTGCAAGACTTTCCATTCTACATAGTGTTCTGTTTCTGCATCCATGGTGGTATTGTTGTCTGGATGAGGCTAAGATTCAAGTACCCCTTACATAATGCCTTAAATATTTATGGATGTGTGTGTTCATTGAATTTTATTTATTTATGTATTATGCAGTATGTTACACGATACTCGCGAAAATCCTTACGGGTCCTTGGAAGTGTAGGCGAGCCTATTAATCCAAGTGCATGGAGGTTGTCATCTCTTTTGTTGTCTGATTCAAAAGCTTCACTTCACACCCAAAAAGAGTTATTAACCCAATGCTGTTTGGTACAGGTGGTTTTTCAATGTGGTTGGAGATTCAAAATGTCCTATTTCTGACACTTGGTGGCAAACTGAAACTGGTGGCTTCATGGTATTGTAGTACTGTTCTTATATAGTTTTTAACCCGTGCGCCATTGACTGGTGTTAAGCAGAAATGTTATTGGCACAGGAAAATTCCTCAAGATTTTACTTTCGTTAAACAGTCCCCTCACCACACTTATGTGCCAATATGCATGTGCATTCACCTTTCCATCAGTGAGATGTTTTAACTTGAAATGCCTGACCTTCTTTACCTGACAGATAACTCCATTACCGGGTGCCTGGCCACAGAAGCCTGGTTCTGCTACTTTCCCTTTCTTTGGGGTTCAGGTATTTTATTCTAATCTAGTTTATGGATCTCATTAAGTGTCCTCTTTTTGCACTTTTGAATCTGTAAGATCTATATCTTGGTAATTATTTTGCTTGTAACTGCAGGCTGTCATAGTTGATGAAAAGGGTGTTGAGATTGAAGGGGAATGCAGTGGTTATCTGTGTGTAAAAAGCTCATGGCCTGGAGCCTTCCGAACTCTGTACGGTGATCATGAAAGATACGAAACCACGTACTTTAAACCTTTCCCTGGGTATTATTTTAGTGGTGATGGATGCAGCAGGTAAATAATAACATCAAATTGCAGTTACATCAGCGTGAATGCTAACAAGTGTTATGCACGGAGGTTTTTGCTTCCAGGACAAGATTTGATTCCTTTTTTTAGTTTAGAGTTTATAATTTATTCATTAGCACTTATTCTAATGTATTATAAAACTAAGCGTTACACATCAATGTCTCAGGGACAAGGATGGATATCACTGGCTTACAGGAAGAGTTGATGATGTTATCAACGTTAGGTATTTTGGGATTCCATAAACTATGTGCATATAATTTTTCAATCTTAATTTTTGTATGAGTAAGCTAAATGTAGTGATAGGATAATTAACGTGTGGATTTCTTAGGATGTAATGTGGACAACTCTGTGATTGTTGTTTAGTCCCTTTGTTCAATGATAAAATCATAATATGTGCAGTGGACATCGTATTGGTACAGCAGAAGTGGAATCTGCTCTGGTCTCACATCCCCAGTGTGCTGAAGCTGCTGTGGTTGGCATTGAGCATGAGGTATGTGAATGTGACACGCATTTACTGAGTTTATAGATTAGTATTGCCACTATACACCCTGAAACTCGACTTTTGCTCTACTTTGGTGGTATTCCATCTATTCTGTCAAATAAGTGTTAAAGTTTGCTGACGTGTAAGGGCAATACAGTAATTTTGTCCTAGTTGGCACTGTTGGACCACAAAGCTGTCAAAACAGCTGATTAAAAGTTACCATGTAGTTTCATTTTCCACGTCCTTATCACCACCGTCTCTCACCTCGACTGATCCTTCCCTCTTGCCGGTTCTCCCACTTTAAGTCACCGTTTTATAGTTTGGCAATGAAATTCCAGCTGGGAATTGGGTTGGGTTGTCTGGAGGTTGGGTAGGAGAGTGGTTGTACAAGATTAGCAAGAAAATTTTCCATAAAATCATGACTGAAGGAGAGCAGCAACGTATGATGAAGAATGGCACAACCAGAACATTATGTTATTGAACTCAAATTGGGTTGGGCTTCAATCCCATACAAATACAACACAATCAATTAGGAGTTGAACTGCACAATTGAATTGATTGAATTTATCATGATTCCTTTGGATTTGAGCTACGATAAATGAGGAAATTAATTAAATAATTAGAAATTAAACGAGGATTTGGAATGGTTAAAGGCTTGGGTAATTTGCAGCTGCCCTGAGCTTGGAGATCAGCGAGTATCTTTACTGCTATGGCCCTCCCTCCTCCTCTTCTCTCTCCCCTCCGTTTATTTTCTCTTCCTCTATGACAGATTCCTTCGCTGCTAAGGTTTCTCAAGTGCGTTGCAGGGCGGGACTTTACACCTTGATGTGGCTGCCACATAAGCAATTTATTGGGTCCCACCATGCCACATCAACAAAGTTAACACCTATTTGACAGAATAGACTGAATACTGCTAAAGTGGAGCAAAAAAAGGTCGAGTTTCAAGGTGACAAGTGGAGATATTTTTTGTTGGGGGAAGGGAGATTGAGTTTGAGTTCCATGGGGTATAACAAAAAATAAGCCAATAAAATATCATATCCCATTTGAGAAGAATAAACTTAGCCCGTTAGAGAAGAATAAACTCCTGTCTTTCTATAATCTGCATTGAAAATCTGATAATTTGTCTCCATGTACTTTTGCATTGTTTTATCAATTGTGCATGACATATTTAAGAGAGAGTGGGAGAGCGGGAGGGAGGGGCAGATGCTTCTGGCTAGTATGTCTGAACAAAATTACTTTCTTTCTATAGGTTAAAGGACAAGGTATATACGCCTTTGTTACTCTTGTGGAAGGTGTACCTTACAGTGAGGAACTCCGGAAAAGCCTTATACTGGCTGTGAGAAAGCAGGTATATATCTAGTCCTGTTCTGTTCAGGTATATATGCTTTGTTTTTCTATTGCATCTTGTAATTGCAGTGCAAGTGCAATGGCACTCTAGTCCTGTGCTGTTCACAATCCAGGAGTCATATTTCAGATCTGATGGTTTCCGGTTACAATTATTAAATTTGGAATGTAAACATTTTTCAGATAGGACCATTTGCAGCACCGGACAAAATCCACTGGGCCCCTGGCCTTCCAAAAACAAGGAGTGGGAAGATCATGAGGAGGATTCTGAGGAAGATTGCTTCGAGACAGTTAGATGAGCTTGGAGACACCAGCACCCTTGCGGAACCAAATGTGGTCGATCAACTAATTGCTCTCGCAGATGTCTAGCAAGTGCGGAGGTTATATTATTGGCCGCTGCATTTCCCAAAAGTTATCAATTGCACAAGATTAAACCTTAAAATACTTCAAGACTTTTGTTGCATGTGTCATTTTGCTTCCTTTTTATCCAAATGATTCAGATTCACCGCAACTACTTACACAACTGAACTCATTATGGATCTATTTTGTAACCTATTCGGTTTGGTTTTGAGCTTTCATCTTTTGTCCCAGATACATATGACAGTATATGGAGGAAAGGAGGGATAAAGGTGCCGCTGGATGGAGAATGTTATATTGAATGGCAATGACTGACAGGAACTATTTGAATAATTGATTACACATGTGACGCATGGCAATTTTCTAAGATGGTGGCAACAGTCACCACCTAGTTAAGGTGGTGAGCAAATTCGGATTCTATTGTGTGTAAAGTTTAGTATAATTTTTAGCGTGAATTCTAAATAATGCCCAAGTGGACAAAAACAAAGAAAAATCATTACTCACCTTATAAGAGATTTTCGCATACCATTAATTTACTATATCTTAATCGTCTGTTAGATGCATACTGCACTTTTCAAATGTGTTGCAAGAATTTATTTGACGGTGATACCATTGCATGAGAGAATCTCTCCTCACATTGTTTGTTTCATTAGCTTTACCTAGATGGTCTATTTGTTTAAACTCCTAACATCCAAAGGTCAAACTGCTGAGAGAACTTATATTTCATTCCCGAATGGGTCACTTTCCATGAACGATGCTTTTGTCGAGATGAAGAAGGCCCGAGGGAAGAGAAAAGGGGGAGAAGAGAGGGTGGAGTTTGTCGCAAAAGGGGGGGGGTGGGGGGGGGGGTGTGGAGTGGGGGCATTAAATCATTTTATTTCGGTTAAATACGTAGTCAACAAAGAATTCTATTAAGTACCACGTGTTGATTTGTTATTGGAGAATCCAACCCAATTTGGTCATGTGGCAAATTTAGTGGGCCAAATGTATGCTAGGTCATTAATCAACAATGTATTTGATGGAAATGTTAACGAAAGTGTCACAAAAATTGAAATTTATGTATGAAACTGAGACGGAAAAAAATTGATTTATGAAAATTTGAAAATCACGATATTTGTGGATAGCAAAGTAAAGAATTACTCATAATATTATTATAATTTAACTCACCCCTTTCACTCTATATCACTCTACTAAATTTTGAATTATATATATATATATATATATATCATATCATACTCATTCGTGGACGGTTGAGTACACTGATTTGGTATTTATTGCCCCGAAAAAAAGAAAAGAAAAAGCTGATTTGGTATTTTGGATTTGGTGTATGGGCCGGGGCCGGGGCCCAATTCTGTTGCCTGTCACGGTAGGAGAGAAGCCACAGCGCAAAGCGAGGGCAAATGGGTTGTTAGCAGCCGTCAGATGGAAGCGGAATGGTTGGAAGAAATCTGAAGCGGGGTAAATGACCGAATGAGTTACAGGCGTCGTTCGCTGGTGATGCGATTTCGATGATTCAGTGCCATACGTTCGTATCTTAGAGTTGTTATTATTATTATTATTGGAGGATTAGTGAGTAATTAGGTTAGGATTAAAAGAGGAGGGAAAATGGAATTGCAAATGAAGGTGGCGCAGGCGGTTCACGTACTAAATCACGATAGAGAGTCGTGCAACCGCGTGGCGGCAAATCAATGGCTGGTTCAATTTCAGCAGACCGACGCCGCTTGGGAGGTCGCCACCTCAATCCTCACCACCGATTTTCACCACTCCGTCGTCTCCGATTACGAGGTCGAGTTCTTCGCTGCCCAGATTCTCAAACGGAAGGTAGCTATCATACAAATACAATCATGATTCTTATTTACTTGCTTTGCTTGACAACAGTTTATCATTTCATTTGCTTACTGATTGACTGGTGATTGGTGCATTGGGCTGTTGTAAATACTGGACCGACTAATCAACTTTTTGTGTGTTTAGTTCATGGTCAAACCAACTGTTAAACGTTAAATTTGTTTATTTTCATCTTGTATATTTTTCTGTAGAGGCAATCAGGAAATAGCATATTTCTGGAATTAATGGAAATACATTGTTATGTGATCTGAGGCACAAAGTGTGCAACTTGTAATGGAAAATGATGACTGCCTCCTTACTTGGAAAATCGTTTCAATGATGATCAATTAGAATGTAACATTGTACTGCTTGCTAACGTTGGCATATCAGTTGTATTGTATGGCTATACAAAGTGTTCCTAGTGAAGTTTCTATGAGAAGAACACTGTTTGCTAGTTAGATGTCAGTATGTGTAGGCTCTGTCTACCCGCTGAAGCCACTCTTTCTTTACCAGGGCTTTTGATAGCTGCGTGAAACCTAGATATTTGTGTGTAAATCATATATTTGTTTGGTTTCTTGCATGCCTAGTTTTCTAAAGATATAATATATTGCTTATTGCCATTTTACATTCCAGATCCAAAACGAGGGCTGTTACCTGCAATCTAGAGCCAAAGATGCTTTGCTAAATGCCCTTCTTGTTGCTGCTAAAAGATTTAGTTCTGGCCCTCATCAGGTTCTTTTACCACCCATATCTAGAAAACCTTCTGAATTTTTAGTTGGTTGCTATATGAAGGCTATAACGTTTGACCATTTTGATAAAGTTATGTCTTTTACTGCTTTATCACCTTAAATTGTTGCTTGGGCAGGCTATGTTTTTCATGGCGGGAACAAAAGATATTATCTTATATTGTCCCTTTATCTTATTACTACATTTAATGAAGGTCCTTGTTTGTTTGTATCAGCTTTTGACACAAATTTGCCTTGCACTGTCTGCACTTATACTGCGAGCTGTTGAGCATGGAAAACCTGTTGAGCAACTATTTTATAGTCTTCAGAATCTACAGACTCAGGTTGATGGAAATGTTGCTGTTCTGGAGATGCTTACTGTTTTACCAGAGGAAGTTTTAGACAACCAAAATGCTGACTCTAACATAAGTTCAGCTGACAGAAGCCAGTATGGCCAAGAGGTTTATGAAATTTCTTTCCATTTCAATGCTCCTATATTTCTCCATTCACACGCATCTTCTCCTCTTTTATTCGCTCTCTTCGTATTTATCTTTCTGTTGTATCACTTCTCTCCCATGCAGCTTCTTTCGCATACACCTATGGTTCTTGAGTTCCTACTGCAGCAATCTGAGAAAGGGTTTGATAGTGGTGTACAACTACATGAACGGAACAGAAAGATTCTGCGTTGCTTATTAAGTTGGGTATGATAATCATTCAATTGTTCTAATGTCCAATGCAATAAAAAAGTATATGCATGTTTTGCTGCCATCAAATAACCAAATGTTGATGTCCAAATTGTGTTTCTGGTTCAAGCTCTGAGTACAGTTGTGGTACTCTCACCTTATACCGTGACGTAAATTTCTTTGCAGAAGTTTGCACTTTTATTTATTAAAAGGTAGGTATTTCTGGTTTTCTTTTTACAGTAGAATTGTTATTATGTTCAGGTTCGAGCTGGATGTTTTTCGGAGATTCCCCATGGGTTACTACCAGCGCATCCGCTTCTCAACTTTGTTTTTAATTCTTTGCAGGTAATTTGTATAACTTTATTTACCCAAATTTAATATTTAAAATATGTTTAAGTTGCATAATTGATCTTTTTTCTGCATTGTTGGCATAGATGTCATCTTCATTTGATTTGGCAATTGAAGTTCTTGTTGAGCTCGTGAGTCGACATGAGGTATGCTATTACTTTAATTAATCATTCTTGCATATATTATGTTTGCTTAATATCTGGACGATGTGATGCCATCAATTGTTTGATCCTATTTGCATGTGTTTCTGTTCATATGCCCTGTGTTGTACTTTTATGCGCAAACGGAAGCGAATTCTAATAGAGTACCAAATATCAACGGCGTAGGTGAAAGCGAAAAGAAAACAATCTCAAAATAAGTACACAAGAGATTGAACGTGGTTCAGCGTAAAGCCTACGTCCACTGCGAAGCATGGCGATGGATTTCACTAAACAAACGGAGATTAAAAAAGAGTATTTAAACTCTCACAACCTAGATCCCACAAATAACAAACCCTAAACCAGACGAGTGGAGAACCCATAACAAACAGAGTAGTCCCTCTCAAATTGTTCTCTCACAAATTGACTCTGACCAAATTTCCAAACGAATGACTCATGAATTTGCCACACGCTCATGTCTCCAAACGGTGACCTCCACCCAAAACCTAATTAGAGAAAACTCTCTACTCTAATGGTGAGGCACACAAATAAACTAACCCTAAGGTCCTATTTATAGTGCATAGGACTTAGGTTACAATGAGAATCTTAATCCTAATTGGAAGTAAATACAAATAAAAATCCTAATCAAATAGGTAATTAGCAAAATCTCTCCACCAATCAAGGAATCCAACCAAGAAGTCAAATCCAAACCCAAATAGAACACCAAACAAAATAGGTAACACAAACCTAATTTCTGCATCATCCTAATTTTGAGCGCAAAACCCAACAACTTGCACTCTCTGCATTTATACTGCAAGCTGTTGAATAAATAATCCTATTAACAGATTCTTTCTTCTGTAGGGGCTGCCCCATGTTTTGTTATGCAGGGTGCATTTTCTTAAAGAAGTATTACTTCTGCCAGCTCTTAGTAATGGTGATGAGAAAGTAGTAGGTGGTCTTGCTTGCTTATTGTCAGAGATTGGCCAGGCTGTAAGTATTGATATAGCTCTTTGTTAATTTCCCTCCTGTAACTGCTGTGGGTGGACATCCTGTTCACTCTCTGTTCTGTTCTCAATAAAATTGTTTCTTTTCAAAAATAAGAAAATCATACTCCAAGTTATCTTTCTCATTAACTTTTAAATTTGTTTTGTATTCCAGGCACCATCTCTTATTGTGGAAGCAAGTGCTGAGGCAGTTGCACTGGCTGATGCACTTTTGAGGTTATTTACTTAATTAACTTTTTTTTATGTTTCATTAGGCAAGGCAATATATCAGTAAAGACACAAGAATTAGTTGAAAAGATATTGTTTTTGTTCTATTTTCTTTCTTGTTGTAAGGTCACCCATCTTTTATAGCGCTAAGGATGATAAAAAGGTCCAGACGTGCTTGCAACAATGTGATTGAGCCCGGGTATTATTGGTTGTTAGTAACTAAGTTAGTAGAAACTTAGAGTGGTTAATTGTTCAAACATGACACCTTCCGCGCTAAAATTGAATACCATCTTTTGTTAATGAGTCAACACTGAATAGCAGCGCGTTAGGATCAGGCCAGGAAAGGCCAAATTCTTATTTTTGATTCAAATGATCACCATAGATATGGGGAATTATCTCATGCATGCTAAAGAA
The DNA here is from genome assembly GCF_041283825.1 of Pyrus communis. Classification (NCBI taxonomy): domain Eukaryota; kingdom Viridiplantae; phylum Streptophyta; class Magnoliopsida; order Rosales; family Rosaceae; genus Pyrus; species Pyrus communis. The sequence continues at coordinate 37,698 of NC_142573.1, read as the reverse complement.
AATTCATTACAGTTCGGTTGCCCGTAAGTCTTCTTTGATATTGCCTGGTGTCTGATTCTTTTTCATGTGTCAAATTTTGTATCTTACCCTTTAAAAATGCTGGCAGCTGCGTGACGTTTCCAAGTGAAGACTGGGAGATAGCAGACTCAACCTTGCAATTTTGGTACTTAAATTTATTTATCAATTTGAAGGTGAATTGTTGTTTGTCTGTATTTAACTTAGTCTGAAGGAATGGTTGCAATTATGAACGATCTGTTTCCAATTCTGGGATCAAAGAAAACCTAAAGATGATTGAAGAATTCTGGAGGACCATGTTTACTGGTCCTTTGTGATTCTATGAATTTCTCCTTATTTAGGTTAGACTCCATTCACAACCTGTTCTAGGTAAGTGTTGTATCCACCAACAAAAAACGTTAATGTTTATCTTTTATTAGAGATAAGAGATAGATCGTTTTTAACTTGTGAGACTAGACTAGGTGGTATAATGCACGGACAGTGGAAAATGAGTTGCTAAATTTTACTTGCTATGATCTTCCTGTTATGGTGAGAAATGTTAGCATCTGCTGATTTTCAGGCTTTTGGCATTCTCTATTAAATTTCAATGATAATCATTGCGAGATTTTCATATTCTTAGGTCTGGTTTTGCAAGCTATATTCTTGGCCTTGATGAGGATGGTGCAAAACAGAGGAAGCAAGTGGAAGAAATGTTTTTCCCTGTATTTTCAGCATTACTTGATGCGCTGTTGTTGCGTGCTCAGGTCTCTATTTTGCTTGTCTGCCTTTTTATATACGGATTGTGGCATGATGCCTTTCTAAGCTGAGTAAATCATGTTGCTTTTTATCAGGATGTTGTGTGAAGGTTAAATTTTTAGACTGCACAATATTACCACCCTGTCTGATCCAGTACTAGCTTCAAGTACTTAAGAACACACTACTGATGCTAAAGCCTTTTGTTCAAATCCACATCAAGCATGTCCATGTTTTGTTCGAGAGGAGGGAATAGGCAATGCCAACATTTGGCGCTTATGTTTTATTGGTCATTCCAAGCTGATGGAGGCTATTGATCTTCTATACTGTGCTTGCAGTTACTAACTGGTCGTCCCTAAAGATGATTAAGAGTTTTAGAATGACCATTATCAGACGTAATAAGTAGGGGATAGGTTGTTATGGGCTTGCTACTTCTCATTGGCTATTATCATGTCTAAACCCCTAAAGGTAGATTTAGTTATTTTAAATTTAGTGAGGTATTAGTTAGAGCCTAGAGGGAAGGTGTATGCTTTTTAGGTTTTAACTGTTAAAGCCTAGTTGGAACAGAGCTAGTAAGGTTACCATGAAGAAAGAGATTATACAAACTAGACAATGATCTTCATTGCTCACACATATGTACATATGATATATTTATATGCTGCAGATGCTGTTATTGATGACATGATGAAATAGGAGTTGGCTACTCTGTATTTTGATCTCTCTGGTCTATACTTTCATTTTCATTGTTTCTGGTAATTAGAATACTTTTATAACGATATATATATAAAAAGTGAATCTTTGTCGTTGACTTGACAGGTAGATGGTTCTATGTTTGATGATGAACAAGGAACACCTGAGCTGCCTGATGGTCTTCTCCACTTTAGGATGAACCTTGTTGAGCTTTTAGTGGATATATGTCATCTTTTAAGATCTGCTACATTTATTCAGAAGGTGATTGATTTGTATTTTGAATAAGCTTGTTTTATTATGGACTTGACTTGTGTTGCTGCGTAAATCATTGCATGTAATAGTTCTTCAGTAACTTGCACATTGGGTTGAAAATAATATTTCAGAGCACTGTTTCACCAGTCAATGTTTATTCCGATAGGTGTTAGATGCTACCTTTATTCTAGTTAATTGTTGGTATTGTCTGCGGTATGATTACGTGTTCAACATGTTGCTAGAGCTTGCCAGCATGTTCAATCTCATAAGAAATATTTGCATGTTTTTTCTTCATTGATTTGGATAGTTCTTTACTGTTGAGTTAGTATTTCTCATTTTTTATTTTATTTATCCCATTGTAGCTTTTCTTTGGTGGTTGGGCATCTGCAAATACACCAATACCCTGGAAGGAAGTGGAAACCAAGTTATTTGCTCTTAATGTGGCAAGTACAACATATGCTCCTACACTCAATTATTTGTTATTTAATTACCTTATGTTGTTGCCTTTAATGTTTTTGAATATCTAAGAGGAGGACTGTGTTAATTTTCTTCTGTTATGTATATATATATGTGCGTCTGCACGTGCAGAATCTTTCACTTCAACAAGAACTCACAAGTTTTAGAACTTTGGGACCTCCTTTCCCAGCTACTGGATTAGTTGAATTGGGAATTGGAAATACTAAAAACACTTAAGAACCCCAAATTGTATATCCCCCCTTACAAGTTTTAAGGATTGAGACCAGAAGTTGCAGGGGGGAGGTCGGAAAGTAGGCAGCGATGAGTCAGGAGAGGTAGCTAGCTGAAGAGGATGAGAGGAGTGAAGAGACACGTGTAAGTGAGCGGATTGGGGAGGATAGCTTTCAGAGTTAATAGTAGTGATGAACATGAACTGCTGGTGCTGGGAGTTTGGTGGTTGGAGAGGTTGAAAATTGAGGAAATACATTATCGAGACCTCCACAATGCAGAATTTGCATGGTTCAATATGAGGGAGAGTGTCATTAAGCGAAGATTGGAAAGATTTCTATTCACTTTACATGGTCCAAGAAAGCAAAAAGGATTATGGGGGAGCTGGTTTCAAGAGCTTCTGTTGAGATTTGGATCTGGGAGGTGTTTTGAGTTGTGACTGACGTAGAAGAGGAAGAATTAGACTCAGACAAAAAAGAAAATGGAGTTGAGCCAATCCGAGAGACTAAATTGAAGAAGAGATAGCACTCTCTGAAATTGATGGGTCGGCACCAGTTGTTTGTTTTCAAGTCAAGCCCTGTATCCCTATCCATAGGACCTGGATGGATGACTCACTCTCTCTTGAATGAGATGTCAAACAGGTTGTCGGAGCTCCTCTCTTTTGGATGACTGATCAATTTGAGGAGAAGGTTAATGAATTTGAAGCTCTGTTTCCCAATTCTGTTACTCTTGTTCACCCAAGGATGGTGGATAGAGTGGAGATGCTCCATGGAAAGAGGTGGAAAGCTGTGGGTATTTGGAGTCAGTAGCTGAGGAAGATGATTTTTGCTCAAAAGAGGATGATGCTTGTTTTTGAATTGTTAGATTGACTGAGAGGAACTTTGAATAGTTATTTAAAGAAAACGAGATGCAAGACAATGAAAATAGGTATGAAGCAACAACAGCATTCCAATGTGAAAGAAAACAGAAAATGAGGTCTTCCAAAATTCTGGAGACACTGATGCTGAAAAATGAATCCCTTTCCACAAACAATTCACTTCATCACTTCATCACTCCTCATATCTTTAAATATCTGTCTATTATTATCTATCCAAGCAACCTTAATTGTAGCCATGTCTATTATTCCTTCCTCCAAAATAGTTTCTTTGCGCAGAGTAGTGCTACATATGTAGCTAGAATCACCCAGCTCAAATTAGCCTCCCCTAAGTAACCTTAACCACAGAGTCAATGCTAATGGACAATATAAATTTTTGGTGATACATATGTAGCTAAAATCACCCAGCTCAATTTAGCCTCCCCTAAGTAACCTTAACCACAGAGTCAATGCTAATGGACAATGTACATTTTTAGCGATCCACGCACTCAGAATATTACTTACGCATCTGACACTAATGTGCAAAAAAGATGCTACGGGTTGGAGGAAGCCCAATGAGATTGTGAGATTTGGATGTATTGAGGATTCTCTATTGAGAACCCTTCGATATGATTGAGAGTCTGGGAGAGTACAAAGAATAATTTCAAGAGGCTCCTCTTTTGTAATTCTCTGCTTCTTTTGACAGATGATTGTTGTCATCACACGTGGATTTAACCCAGTTTAGGCTGAATCCCATTAATCCTTGGCTGTTGTTTGTTGATTTTGTCATTTTTGTCTAACTCGAATTTATTTTGGTGTGATATGGGGCTAAGGATTCACTCTGTTGTAACTGAAAGAAAGGAGTCCACAAGTTGTTAAAATTGCAGGCATATATTTAAAAGAAAGATCTTGTGTGTGCTTGTATATAATTGGTTCTCCTGATTGTGCTCTTTCCGAACTGCTCTTAGGACTTTCAACAGCCATTCAGAAAGTTATTGTATTTGAGGTTATTCTGCTTTGTAAATGTATTTTTAAATATCAAGGTTCCATATTCCAGGTTGCCGAGGTAGTCCTACAGGAGGTCCAAAACTTTGATTTTTCGGTCATCATGCAGTTGGTCACAATGTTGGCCACTAGGCCTTTAGATGAGCTGAAGGGCATCATGTGCATTGTATGTCAAAGATTCCCCCTTCCCCTCATTTGCAGGGAAAATTTGGTTTCAGCAGTTTAGTTCACGGAAGATTGCTAGCGTATATTGATTTGTATACCCGATGGATTTTTTTCTTTATTTAGGTGTATAGATCTCTTGCAGATGTTGTTGGTTCCTATTCCAAGTGGATATCTGCTTTTCAAACAAATGCTAGACCCTTACTGTAAGCACTTTCTTCTTCCAATGGATGCGCTTACAGTCAGTGCTTTTCATCTTCTTTACTGTCTTTTGGTAAACCATTGTGTAAAAGAATATAACATGTGCCTAATTTGTTAAAATATATTAGCACTCACAATTTTCTTTTCTCTGCTGATTGGTACTATAGATTATTCCTAGCAGCTGGAATATCAGAACCCCTGTCCTCGAGTTCATGTGCTTCTGCTTTGCGCAAAGTTTGTGAAGATGCTTCTGCAGTGATGTATGAACCTTTGAATTTGGAGATTCTGATGTGGATAGGAGAGGTGAAGTATTATCTGACTATAATCCATTCTAACATAGATGTGTGCTTGACATTTGATCTGTGTGCTTGCTTCTTGATTAACGTGAATTCGTGGCTTATGCATTTTAGCATGTCAATCTCTGTTACTGTTGAGAGCATATCTAATGAAGGATTCTTTCACCCAATGATACCGCTGAGACTTTCTTGTTTCTTATTTTTAAAATAAAAATTTAGCCCTTATTCTTGCAAATTTTGCTAACTAATGTATAGTTTTTTTTATTATTTACATGCATTCTCTTACAGTCTTTGCCTTATAAATGGTGTTCTTGTCTTTGTAGGGTTTGGAGAAGAGATATTTACCTTTGGAAGATGAGGAAGAAGTTATCAGTGCTGTTAGTCTGATCCTTGGTTCTATTACTAATAAAGAATTAAAGAGCAGCTTGTTGGCTAGATTGCTTTCATCTAGCTTTGAAGCCATTGGGAAACTTGTAAGTTTGTCTTTTGTTTCTTATGTTAATTTGTTACATTGAAATCATATGGTTGCCAGAGGCCTTGTACCATGGTTCATTGCAGGATGTTTTTGGTACTACTACTGATCAATAAACATCTGTGGATTCTGACATGCAATAGTGTCTCAATGCTCTTTTAGGTAGATGCAGATAATAGCCACCGTCTTAGACTGAATCCTGCTACGTATACACAAATTTTGAACTCTGGTGCGAGAGGGCTTTACAGGTTTGCTCGAAGATTACTTGTTTAGAGCCTGTGAAATGTTGCTTCTGTTATGAAGGGAATATTGTGGTTATTCGTAGTCATTAAAAATTTAAATAGATTTTGGGTCACGGGCTTGTAGAATTGTAGAATTCACATGATACTTGAAATTTGGCAAATGTTTTGCATATGCTTGATAGGTATTGGCGATTGATTCTTTTTTATTTATGTTTTTTTTTGGCGGGGCTTACTCACACTCTTTATGTTTGGGGTGATTTTCAAAATGGGCCGTGAAGTTTCAATTTTCCCATTTGGCACCATAAATTGTATTAATTTATGTCTTTGGTTGGATCGACTGTTTGGTCCATTAAATTGATGACATGGTGAGCTTGAGACCTTGTATGGGCTAACATACATGTAAGTAACGTTTGAACCACATTGACAAAAAAAAAAAAAAAAAAAAAAAAAACTCATCAATTTAATGGAGGATTAGATGTTTAAAGAAACAGAAGGTGTAAATTTATACAAGTTCAAAACTTAACGGTGGAATGTGAGAAAAGTAGAACCTCAAGACCCATTTTGAAAATCACCTTAAGCCATCTCCAAACATGAAGGAGTAATGAAAGCCCTAGGCACAATTTTAGCCCTCAAAAATGTAATTTTTCAAGGAGTAGTAGCGGGCTAATTTTTCCCATTTCCAACCAAGAAGGGGCTAAAGATTAGACCCTCTATATTTTGGTTACTTTTTAGTATGCCCAAGTACCTCTTTACCATGCCATCAAGTGGTGAGCTCCCCGAGAAAGAAATGCCTATGTTCCCGGGCTGGCACTTTTTAGCCCTTATGGGGGCTGATTTGAGCCCCCAGACTACGCCCATTTGCGAAATGCCCTTTGGTTGGAGAATGTTTTGTTCAATTTTGGTGCTAATATTGGCCAAATGCTCTTGGTCATTTTTTTTCATGCTGGTTGCTTGATATATTTTTCTTTAGAGGTTACATGGACATCTTTTCCAAATCTATGTAACACATTATTTTCACTTCTAGCTCTGTGTGATCTCTGTTTGGCAACTGTACCTAGTCAAGGTCATTGAATTTAATTGGTGTGTGCTTGAGCTCATTAGTCATTTCCACAATCATAAAGTTGTGGAATAAGAATAGATTTTATAGGTTTCATGTCAAAAGCTGGAGGTTTTTCGCTTCTTGGATTTTATGGTGCTCTAGGAATCTGTATTTTCCCAGAACTATGTATTATGCTGTTATACATAAATTTTTGAAACTAATTTTAATTTCAGGGTTGGAACTGTATTCAGTCATCTAGCAACATCTGTCCAGAGTGGGCATTCTGCAGATGATTGTATGCTGGCACTGTTGCAAGTTTTTTGGCCTATTCTTGAAAAACTTTTCAGGTCTGAGCACATGGAGAATGGTAATTTATCAGCAGCAGCTTGCCGTGCTCTTACACAAGCAATTCAGTCATCAGGTATATCTCACATTGGAACATCTGTGCAAGTGTATATATTTGTTTGTGGACACTAACTGAATTTTTTATTGCGCAGGTCAACATTTCTTAAGATTACTGCCCAAAGTACTAGATTGCTTATCAACAAATTATGTCACATTCCAAAGTCATGAATGCTACATAAGAACTGGTAGGATCCTTGATATCATTATGTGGGAAACTTCTTGTGTTTCACTGTTATCCTACTTAGTTTTTAGATGAACCATTTTCTGCAAGAATCAGATCATAGGGCGATTTAACGTGAGGTGGCTTACATTTTTGAGATAGTGATTGAGGAGGGAGTGAGACAGGATGATTAAATGATTTTTCTACTAGAATATGATAGCGAGACGATCTACTGCAATTATTTTGTAAACTTTTATGTATGATGCTGGCTTAAATATCCCATTTACTTGCTTGAAAGTTCTAAGATGTTACAGCTAACTCCCAAAGGTTAACAACATGTGGCGGATCACATTTTCATTATACAACACTAGGAAAGTGAATATAATTACTATTTAAGGAACCATTTTACAACATAGGGGGTACAAACTTTGGTTAAGGCTTTTACCTTTCAGACATTATTTTGTTTGTCCTAGCCTTACTTTGGTTTCATCAAGACAGTAAAAGGCCCACATAGTTCCAACTTTTAGGATTTTTATTGTGTTATCTATGGTTGGGAGTTAGTGGGAACAGGAGGTTCAACTTTTAGGATTTATTTTAACTTTTTCAGTATGTTCTATTGGGTTTCTTGTAGTTACTTATTTCCTCTTTCTTCATATTGGAACAATACCATTTCAGCATCTGTTGTCATTGAAGAATTTGGCCATAAAGAGGAGTATGGGCCCTTGTTTGTCACCACTTTGGAGAGATTTACATACGCAGCATCGGTAATGGCTCTTAATTCTTCATACATATGTGACCAAGAGCCTGATCTAGTGGAGGCGTACACAAATTTTGCATCCACATATGTGCGCGGAACTCGTAAGGTTTTGTACACTTATCACTATAGAATTTCTTCCACCGTTTTTATAATTGAAATGATTAAATCAGGGCTTAATTATCTTATAAACTTAAATGATGATTCTAGTTTGGTGACATCTCAGGAAGTAGTGGCTGCATCTGGTACCCTTCTTGAAATTTCCTTTCAAAAGGCAGCTATATGCTGCACAGCCATGCATCGTGGTGCAGCACTTGCGTCCATGTCATACTTATCTTGTAAGCTGATATTGCCTTTTCTTTCTACTTACCAGAAAGAGAGATAATTTCTTGATTTTGCTGTAGTTTTTTCTATTGATTTTTTATTAGGACCAATATGCGGTTAAGGTTGATACAGAAGTTTTATTTGCAAGTAATAATCACTAATAGGTTCATATTTTGTGAAAAACTGGTTATATATGACCTTTTTCTCATTTTTGGTTTTGTACTAAGCTAACCCAGTCTTTCTTATCACTATGCTTGGTAAGAACTATGAAAGAAACAAGGAAGGTAGAAGAGGCCTTGTAGAAGTAGGGAGGATAAGGGCAGGGATGGAGAGATTTCTCATTTATTGATTGCGAAGATGAAGGAGAGCATTAAATCATGTTCTTACCATACCCTTAAATGAATGACATAAGATTCCATCTGCCAACCTCTCCAATTTGGGGGATTGGGTTTCTGAGGGCCCTAGAGGTGGTCTCTTCATTTTTCATCTTTCAACACTCCGACCAGTTGTTTTTTCCTCTTTTAGTTTTTCTCCTCTACCTAATATGGTGTTGAGTCTCATGCTACTATGAGTACGACGCATACCAACTCTAACTCCATTAACAGCAGAGCCAAGGCCAACAAGAAAAATTTATGAGTTGTTGCTTCATTTGTCTTTCTACTACATTCATACTGCTAGGGCAACTTCATTATTAGCATTGGAAACCTTAGCCTTCTACATGCTTACTGTCGAAGCTCTTTTTGTTTTTATTTTTCAATAAATTTTTATATAATTTTCTTTTAATTTTATATGTTTCCAATGCTTACTCTTTTGTCACTTTACTCCAGCATCTTCTTTTAATTTTATATGTTTCCAATGCTTACTCTTTTGTCACTTTACTCCAGCATCGTTGTGTTTTTGGTTACATCTGAAGTAAGTTTTTATTTCTCATATCATTGAAGTCAGTTCCATTTCCACGTATTATAAGCCAAACGAACCTTCCTCTCTACAACAAGAACAATAGTTGTGGGTAACTGACAGTATTCTCACTGAAGTCGTTTCTCTTTATGGTCCTTCACAGGAAGTGCTGTTGCTTGATCTTTTATTCCTTGAGCTGGATTTATCCTGTGTATAAGTGCTACCTGATTGAGGCTTATTATCTATCTTGTATGGACCTGCTAGGTTTCTTGGAGGTGGGCCTGGCCTCTTTGTTAGATTCTTCTATGACTTGTATCTCTGAAGGATCATTCAGTGCAATGGCCATTCAAGTCATATCCCATAGTGGCGAGGGACTTGTATCAAACCTAATTTATGCTTTACTTGGTGTTTCTGCAATGTCACGGGTAAATTTACAATATCCTCATATTTCAGGTTTTCCCTTTGCAAGTAAAAGACACATGTAAATAAAAATAAAGTGGAGGCATATATTATTTATATGATCTTTACTCTGTTCAAACAGTAAAACTGACTGAGAAACCACCTAGGATGAGCTGCACTTTGTCCTAAAACATGTTGACTAGCTTTGCAGCTAAGGAATTATTTGCTACTGGTTCCTCACAGGTTCACAAATGTGCAACAATCTTGCAACAGTTGGCAGCAATATGCAGTTTAAGCGAGAGAACAACCTTGAAGGCTATTCTTTGTTGGGAATCTTTACGTGGATGGTTACACACAGCGGTCTCTCTCTCTCTCTCTCTCTCTCTCTCTCTCTCTCTCTCAAACACACACACAGGTGTGTATGTGTATGTTAGTTTGGATGCAACTAGATCCAAGAGCTAAATGAACGGTATAGAACTACTCTAAAGGCTAGTGTTCCTTAAAGCTGACCATATGTGTGTACATACCATAGATTGTCTCTGTAGGATGTCATTTCTCTCAAAGGACGGACACATGAGAAAATCACACTATGCTCAATTTTATTCATCTTGGATCCCAATATTTTTTTTATAGAATTGATTATTTTGGATATGGATCTCCCTTGATAGCTTAGATTTAAAATCTAAGTGATTAACCAACCCCATAATAAAACCTAAAATCTAAGCTCTAAATCACACTATGCTCTACACTGTTGAATACGCTCAAAATTATGTTATGTGTCTGTCAAATGTTTCTGTATCTTTCTATATCAACTTGTGAATGTATCTTTACCAATGAGAAACATAGGGCACCAGATGTTAGAGCTTGCATATTTCTTCAGATTCCGCTGTTTAAATATTTCAGTTACAGCAGGTGCAGGCTCTTCCTGCTGATTACCTAAAGCAAGGGGAAGTTGAAACCTTAGTGCCAGTTTGGTCTAAGGCCCTTGCTGGTGCAGCTTCAGATTATATAGAGAGCAGGAGCTGTGATGGAGGACACAATAGTTACGGTCACATGCAAGGAAAAGGGGGGAGGGTTCTAAAGCGTTTAGTTCGTGAGTTTGCTGATAGCCACCGCAATGTTCCAAATTTGACTTGATTACTGCCGAATTTTACTTTTGCCATTTGCATCTGATTTAGCTGGCGGCTTTAAGAGCTATTGGGGCCTTGTGAATCGGAGTTGGTACCTCATTTTGCAGTTGTAAAGCGATTGCTGTTTTTGTTTTTTTTTTTGCTTTTGTCCAGGCTTGCCAAATATGGGCCTGTTATTTGAGCTATGTTCCCAATACACATATTCTTCAATCTAATTTTCTGTATAGTCTCTTGCCCAATTTTGACAGGAAGAATGCGAGTCAGGATGTGTATGCCAAATTTTTTGCAGGGAAGGTTACTCGATTCAGGAGCAGCTCGTGGGTACGAGCTTTGTAAGAAAATAAGGTGATCATGCGTTAAGCCGAATGCCTCATAGCGTGTTGTATGGCTCACAGATTGATGATTATGACATGTAGGACATCTCTTTTCAGATTTTGGGTTAAAGTTGCGGCTTGGATATTTAAGAGATTGGGTTAGCTGTATGTATAATTGTTTTTCCCTGGTCGACAGCAGCTTGGGTTAGCTGTACACTCTAAAATGATCTTCGCTTGGATTAGTTGGTTTCATCCAGTTTGATTATCGAAAAACTGATCTTCGCTTTGCATGGCTTGGAGCACCAATCTATACTGTCATTTCCCCCAAAATGTATTGTCGCACTCGCCTGCCCTCTCTACTCACTTTTTCTATCTCAAAACTGTATGATCGAACTGATCAGAAAAAACGAAGTCTTGATAAGCTGGAATGGGGATTTTTATTGAAGTTGTTTATTAAAACTTTCTTGAATCAGAGTATGTATTCTATTGATTGTATCATACAAGTTTTTTACTAAATTAATTGAAGTGATTACTAAAATATCTTTGTTCTAAATAATTATTTTAAGCTTCAAAATGTTGAAGTATCCATTAACTAATTTTAAATAAATAAAAATGTATTTAAGGGTTGTTATGGAGCGACAAATATTTTTACACTCCTTATAAATCGATGTTTCTTTTGTTTTTTAAAAATAGTTTTTAAAATAATAGAAAATAAATATATATTGTAAATCAAAGCTAGAATTTTAAGAAAAATAAAATTATGTGCGCCACCACTTTTGCCACCTCAACATTCCACCGTCATCATCCACGCTAATATGACCGCTACCACCTCGATCGTCTCACCATTGTCACCACCATCTTTGAAACCACCACGTCCCACCACCATTGCTGCCACCATGCTAACCTCGACCGCCATCAGCCTAGTCACCACTACACCATTGTTGCCGTCGTTGCCATTGCCTCACCAAAAACACCACCATTTGCACGTCCGCCACTAGCACAACATTATCACCCATTATCACTCTTGCCACCAAGGCCACCACACTAGTGACACCACCACCTCCACTATCTCATTGTCTCACCATCACGTCCACCAACACCACATTTTCCATGGCCATCACTACCATCATCACATTTGCCATCACCATCATCATCACCATCACCATCACCATCATTCTTGCCACTTCTCAACCATCCCTCACAATCATTTTAAACACAACCAAAATTTGCCACCATCACCGTTGTCGCTGCTGCCGCCACCACCACACTGCCATCACCATTGCCCCCTAGACATCTATATTTTCCACCTACGTCCTATCAGATCACTTCACCACTATTAACACCACTACTAGTCTAATACCACCATCCCAAGGAGAAGGACTCTCTCCTCTCTTTTTTTTCCTCCCCTTCCTTCCCCTCTTATTTGAATGATCACGGTTAAGCCATGTCAACCTCTTGTATTAATTTTTTATAGAATAAGAAACACAAAATAGAAATTATGAGAGAAATGAATAGAAGGGGGTAAAAAGAAGAAAGGAGAAAATCCTAGTTCCATCCCAACCACCATTTATCGTTGCTACAACACCACTCCCGTTGCAATTACCATTTCTACAACTACAACTACCACCACCATCATAATTATGCTACAAAAAATATTACTTATCACACACAAATTTATTATTGTTTTTTGACATTTTAGCTATTGATACTACACATTTGCGAAGTTTTTCGTCAAATTTTTTGTTTGTAAAACAATACCGGACGGATGTACTTGTGAAACTTCTCATCCAAACGCGCGGTGACCAACCATGGCCATGAAACCATACGCAGGGTCTCGAATTGCTTGAAGCAAACTGTCGCTTCCCCGAAGACTGCCAAGATCCAGAACCATGAGCAGAAGTATTCGACAAAGAACAGACTATCCATTCTAGATCGCCACCGTCCACAGACCACCCGTTATCTTCCGGAACGCAGATCAACGGCCACAAGCGTCTGTCGTTGTCGGGCATGGACATGGAAATCCCGTTTCCTGAAGAGCTTGAATTGCTTGAAGCTAACTATCACCTTCACGATGACTGCCTAGACTTTGAACCGGCGGAACCTTACCCAGAAGAATACGGCAAAGAACAACCTACCCGTTCTAAATCGCCGCCCTCCACAGACCACCCGCCATCATACGAAGTCCGAAACAATGCCCATAAGCGTTTGCGATCATCGGACGGTCCTGATGAGTCAATTGCGGAAAACTGCAGATTGTCGGATGAGAAACGGAGCAGGGTCGATGATGTGGACCGGTCCGAGAATGATGAGGACTGGCTTTACTCGCCGCCACACGAGATAGATCCCGTGGTCGATCAACGAGTTACTGATGTTGTGGAGGAGAAAGTTGTGTCAAGGTATGCGTCGGAGATAGATGGTAGTTTCATTCCGGTGACGGCGCCGAGTGCCGGGGATAGAGTTTACGCGAAGATATGCTTGGTGGAGAAGGAGCGTCCCAAGAAATTGCATGTAAAAGGAACATCGGGAGGTAGAACCAAATTATTTTCTTGAATACTTGGATGCTTTTTTCTCCAAACATGATTATTTTCTTCAATACTTGGATGCTTTTTTCTCTAGCTGCATGTTTGGTTTCTGAGAAAACCTTGGAAAAGTAGAGAATCGTTCTGTCGCATAGCAGTTAATGGTGTATATAAGTTGCAGTTCACATACATTGCTTTCTATACACATTAGCTTGACTGGGAAGTATAATTTTTGCAGGTCTTATATCAGAACCTATTAATGATCTATTGCAAAGAGTGGAGAAAGAGGCATTTAGGAAGGTATGATATGCATTATGAAGATGAATTAGTTCATTGTGAACTTAGGACCGTTTGATAACCATTTTGTTTTATAGTTTTCAATTTTAGTGCTAGAGATAGAGGTGAGGAGGGAGAACGTCTGAAATGGAAACTTAAAAGTGCAAACAACTTATAATTGTCTTCAGTTTAGGTTTTTAGTTTTCATTTTGTGTATCACTCCGTATACCCATTTCTTCTGCATTCTTCTCAATATCCTTCCTTCGCCCTATCTCTCATTTCTCCTATGCATTTCCCTATTATCTTTAACAAAATGGTTATCAAATGGGCCCATAAGAGTCATTGGAGTCATCCAACTTTAATCCACATCATTTTATAAGAAATCCATGTTAAGTTAGCTTCAATGTCGTAAACAGTACATAAATCCTATCATTTATTATCATATAGGGTGAACTGCCAATTTAGTCCCTGAATTATCACCTGAGTATTAGGTCCCTAAACTATTTTATTTCAGAAAAATCATTCATTGAATTATAAAAATCTGCCAATTATATCCTTAATATTATATTCGAAGCTACAATATTCAATTTTCCGTCAATTGAAGTCACGTTACTTGCATGTGATACACATTGGAGGGTAGATTGGTAATTTTACATAAAGAAATAGTGTATGGAGTTAACTTTAGGGGGGGGGAAATTAGACGTTAGATTCGCAACCTACATGAAATGTTAAGGGTTTATAGGCGAGAAAAGAATAGTATTACACTCTAAAGTGTGTCAAGTGACTTAAGTTGACAAAAAATTGGATAAAATACCTTTGAAGATAATAGTAGGGATGAAATTAGCAATTTTTAATGAATTTAGGGACTTATTTGTGTCATTGTTTGAAAACTTTCTAAGTGAGGATTCTTTAACTTTTCTGTGTAATGCCATGAGTGTTGAAAAACGCCCACTAGACCTTGTTCTTTAATGTAACCAACGACAATAGACTAAACTAGCAAATATAGAAAAACTTAGAAACACACAAGAATTATACTGGTTCGGTAGAACTTTTGCTTATGTCCAGTTGTGATTTCTCTACTAGAGAAATCACCGCTCCTTTGATTAATAATAGAGATTACAGAACTTTTGCAAACCCTAGAACTAATCTTTCTCTCTTGTCTTGGCTATCACAGTTTTTCTCACTTGAATTTAAGCCTTGCCGCACCCTATTTATAGGCATAGGGTGCAGTTTACATGTCCTTTACAGATTATAATTCCTATTCTAAGTGGAATAGGAAATTAGACTTCCCTTCCAATTCCAAATGGACTTCTAGGATTTCTAATCTAAATTGAATAAGGAAACTAAGATTCTTTCCTAACCCTTTTAGGAGAAGAATCGGTGCATCCTTTTTTTTCCCTAAAACAATCCTAAACAGAAAAGAACACTAATTGACGAGCCAAAACCTAACAGTGAGACACTAGATACTCTCTTGAAATATTTGGCGAATCATAAATGTTTTACCTGATCAGTGAAATCTGTATTGATATGCTAAATATAATTAGAGTTGTTTGAAGACCTTGCGAGCTCGCTTTGAAGTTCAGAGTGAAACACCACTATTGCATGAACAACTTTGGGTGGATAAATATGCTCCAAATTCATTTATTGAGCTTCTGAGTGACGAACAAACAAATCGTGAGGTAACTATGTTTGTTTTCATGTTTTTTCATAACTTTTTAGGGGAGTTAATGCTCCAAAAGGCGCACATGTTTCTCTAGTTTTTCTTCCCTACAAGGTCTTCTGTCAACTGTCTGTTCTTTTTTTATTTGCATTGCAGGTCCTCCTATGGTTAAAACAATGGGATCCTTGTGTTTTTGGATCTGAAATTAGGAGCACATCCGATGAGGTTTTGTCTGCGTTGAGACGACATTCTTCTATCACTCAACACCACAAACTTTCTGATTCAAAGGTTTCAAGGAATAACAGAGGATGGAATAATGAAAAAAATATGCATTTTAAGGATATGAATGATGAAAGTGCTAATTCAAAAAGCATTCCAGAGTTGTGGAATAAGTCAAGGTCTACCAGTCCCCCAGAACAAAGGGTAGAATATGAACTCTTTCTGCATTTTGCTTTTATTCTTACTGTTTTTTAATTATGTGCCTCGTAACATAGAACTACCTTGCATTGGCTGACCTGCATATTTGATGGTCACTGCAGATCCTTTTACTTTGTGGCCCTCCAGGGCTTGGGAAGACTACACTTGCACATATAGCTGCAAAGCATTGTGGGTACCGAGTGGTGGAGGTATGTTGTTCACTTCATATCTGCGCACACATAATCGTGATTAACAAAAAGAATTCTTTTAAGAAATTTTGTCTCTGCATGAATCATTCAGTATCATTTGCTGTGTTAGCTGGAGTTACTTGTCAGGATATCATTTTGGTCCTTAAAGTTTTCCCCATTTTTCGGTCAGCTGGATCGGAAAGAAGAATTCCATTCCCAATCCAAAAAAATTTCGGAATCAAATATTAGCTCCAATTTTGGATTTTTGGATTATTGAAATTTTCAGAATTGGTTTTATCTCGGAATTTTTGGAACATATTTCGGATCTCCTACATTTTGCAAGACTGAAATGAAAGTTTTCAAACTTTTGTGTATCCACCATTCAATATTTATTGTGAAATTTTGCGATATTTGTAGCCGTTTTGGTATGTATGACATAAAATCATATTAGGCAAGATAAAATAGTAAGTATGATTATACTCTTTATTTTTGATATATAATAGTATGATTAAATATACAAATATGAAATAAAGCATATTTAGATATAACAATGAACGTGATAAAATAAGCATATGCATGGTTTTTTTTAGGATAGTGCTATTCACACTCATTTTTATTTCCCACACACCCATATTACTGTTTGGCCATTGATCTTCTTCAATTCATTCGATTCCAACAACCGAAAAGTAAGAGGGTGTGTGAGAAGTACCAATGTGGGACTCTTTTACCTTCACATTCTCATAGATAGCACTACCCTTTTTTCATAGTACTAAATTTGAGAAATTTCGGATCAGATAGATATATGGGAACTTTAACGAAAAGCTCCCGGTACTGTTCATTTTAACGAAAAACCACATTTTTTACACTAAAAAGTCAATCCTGGCACTATTCACTTTACCCTTTATTTTGTCCTTTTCGTTAAAACTCAAAGTTTTCAAGCCCTTTTCATTAGTTTTCCTTAGATATATTCCAGTTGCCATCCAAGTCTGTCAAAAATTTTCGGAATCAGAAATTTCAGTTTGGATTGGAATTTCCAAATTAACTTGCACAATGTGATTTGGGGAAGAGATGAGCTAAGGAGGTGGTCAGGCAGTTGACCAGTCCCCAATGGCAAAGTAATTATAACTAATGGTGGCTGCGGAAGATACGTAGGATTTAGGCCTTGATTAGTGAGGTTGCTTGATCGTCCCACATGTCAAGAGAGGAGCACCTCCCACTTTTTCCTTCTCACTAATGTTGTTTGAGCATTATGGAACAATCTTTCACAGGCTGTTCTATCATTATGTAGATCCTCTAATACCCCAATATCAATCAATCATGGATTAGAAATAGCAGTCATCTGATGTACTTGAATCACTTGCATGAGGAGAACCCTAGCTTCCATATCAAATGTTCGAATAAGTCCCTTTATTTTCTCAATAAGACCACTGCAGTACTTCAATCTGCCATATTCACAATTTTGGGTATCACAAGTTGATTTTACAATTTGTTATTTTCTATTTACAGGGATGTTGAAATCGGTTTCATAGCAGATGTAGTATGACGTTCGTGTTACCTACAGTCTACATGTATATTTAATTTAACTGACACTTGTTCAGTTAATTTATTCTAACTTAAGATAATAGACCTTCAAAATCAGTTGCATCTCTGAGCTAAATAACCTAATTGGATTCTTTGGAATTTGGATGCAAGATTACGTTTGGTGACTTATAACATTACTGTCAAATTAGCAGCTTATCTGACAGCCCTGATTATGACAAACGGGGAACAATTAAAGTACAGTTAATTTTGGGTTGAATTTCAGGGACCATGTTTAGCATTTTACAAATTTCATAAGTTGATCTATATTTTGGATATTACATCACTAAGCATATTAGAGCTTTATATTTGAGCACCAAAAATGTATAGAGGAACATTGCTTTTCACTTTTTATGGGAGCTCTTCCCGGTTTAATTTGTCATCTGTCACTTGTTTAGAAAGAAAAATAATTTTAGGTTTGTGTATAATGGAATGGTGGATTTATTACATGTTTTGTAGGTTAATGCTAGTGATGACCGATCATCGTCAACTGTTGCAGCTAAAATTCTTGATGTTGTTCAGACGGAGTCCGTCGAAGTTATTGAGAAGAAGTTCCTCAGAATGGACTCGACGCCAAAGTGTTTGGTTGGTTCTAATTTTCAAGCTTAATCTTTTTATTGTGTGTGCTCATGACAAAATCCAATTGCATTTCCTCTAGGTGATTGACGAAATAGATGGGGCTCTTGGAGATGGGAAAGGTGTCGTGGAAGTTATTCTAAAAATGGTAAATGATAAGGTTTTGAATTTTTAAATTCTGTGTTATATGAGATATACATGTGGATTTCATTGACCTGTTTTGGTGGCTTAATGGGCACCTTTATTGAATGCTGCTTCTATTTTTATCATCTTGACAGCTGCGAAATTAAAGAAGTAAATATCAATGACTTATTGATCATTACGAAATAAAAACATGAAAAGAACATGTTATGGAACCTTCACATCTGAAAATAAAAAAGTGAAATCCTTTTAGTTTTATGCATTATGAATTTGCCGCCTTAGGGATGGTAGGTGTTGTATGGGGTTGGTTGGTTGGGCTGGTTGTGGCTAGGGTCGGTGGGTGGTGAGAGTAGATCGTCAAGTTGGTGGGAGGGATGAGATCTAAGGGGCGATGGTGGGTGTTGTTCGACATTGGTTAGAGATGGATGGGATCGGAATTGAGTATCTTTGTGGGTGGGTGTGATTGGGTTTGGGATGGACGAAGTTGGGTGTGGGTGCTGAAGGGGAGATGGGGTTGGGTTTAGGGTCAGGGAGGGGAGAGAGAACTAAACAGTTGGTGGAGACTTTGTCGTTTGGGGTGATGCAGTAGTTGTGTTGCTGGTCCGGTGGTTGTTTGTGGCAGCTAAGGGAGGGGATGGTTTGAGTTGTCCATTTTTAGGTTGTATTTTGCTTTTGATTTTCACTTTTCTTTATTACTCATTTTTTTTATCAATTTTGATTTTCAAATGTTTGTCTACAAAAAGTTTTAGTGTTTCTTATTAACTGTAACATGATTTAGGATTTAATATATTATTTCGATATAGGGTCTAACATTTTTAAGGAAAGGAGGGGGTAAATTGACATTTCGCCAATAAACAGTCAACTAATGATTTTTGTGGGGTCTTGTAGTGAGACCAAACCTCGGGGGGGGGGGGGGGGGATTTGAAATTTTTTAACCATAAGGGCTGTTTTGTTTTGTATTTTATATAAAAACGTATTTTTCTTAACTAGAAAAAGTTATGTGGTTAGCTTAAGTAAATAAAGGGGTTCAAATAATAAAGAACTAGTTGAACTAAAACTGTTATGTAAAGAGCCAATTTCAGCTCACTAGTTTGTTTTGTATAGCTGAATTTTTATTTATTTTTATATGTTCATGCAGGTATGTGCTGATAGGAAATCTTATATGGAGAAGGAGAATATCAACAATGAACAAAAATCAGGAAGGGTTTCTTCAAAAGGAGGGAGAAAAACTGCATCGTTGTCGAGGCCTGTGAGTTTTACTGATATTTAATGAACTAAGAATTTTTGGTTTTTTGCCTCGTGGATATTATAATTAATTGATTCTTCTTCTGTAGGTTATTTGCATATGTAATGACCTATATGCACCTGCCTTGAGACCATTGCGTCAAGTTGCAAAGTAAGTCTTTCTTAATATTGGTTACAAATCATATAAACCCAATTCAACATTTGTCTATACATCTATAATTAAAGCATAATTCTTTTCCTTCCAACTTTGATGAAGCTAACAATATCTATGAGCATACTGATGTCATTTGAGTCCTCTAAGATTTGATTTTTGTTGATATTTGTGACTTAGATCAATTATCTTGTGACTTGAAATAAAATGTTAAGATCATGGGAAGAATCAAATGCATTCGACAACCGAGTCAGAACACATGATAGGGTAGAGTGCAGAGCCCTCGATGAGATAAAATATATGTACACCTCTATGCTTAAGCAAGCATGCCTTTTATTTAGGCACCCTTATGTCATGGCCGAAACCAAGCCAATGCTCGTGTTGTGAACCTTTTGGTGTTACGTGCGTCACAAAGCCATGGAGGTCTAGGTATGTTCCTCATATTGAGTATTCAAACGTTGCGTAGCGGTTAAACATGTCCGCAGTTAACAGTGTGCAACACTAATTTTGCCTGCTAGTCCACGAGTTGTCTTGTAGAGACATTTGACTACCGTCTTGTAATCTATGCTCGTCGTCTAGGCTCCAAGGTTAGCCACATGAAACTCACTCAATGTTCCATATGCCCATTCCCTAGTGAGCATTATGAGTCTTTTGGCTTTCGATGGAGGAAATATCACCTATGCTCGATGAGCCATTCTAGTGTTAAGAAATTCCAAGCGAACTCTACATGAGATGGCATGTCCGGAGGTTTCTCAAGCATGCCTGTGATGCATGCTTTGGCAAATGACGTGGCCTTAAACCCTAAACTCTAAACCTTCACTATCAAACCAGCCACCTCTAGCTTCTATACACCTTAACCCTAAATGTGGTTCCTTTCATTCTTTGGCAAATGACGGAGCCCTAAACCCTAAACTCTAAACCTTCACTATCAAACCAGCCACCTCTACCATATATACACCTTAACCATAAATATGGTTCCTTTCATAAGACGTGCTTAGGTTCATGTGCATGTCAGCTATCCTGCATGTTGCTTTATGCAAACTTCTGCTGGCAACTGCTAAGAGCCGATGGGCTAGCATAAAACGGTTGGGATGCTAATATAGTTACTAAGGGGAGCTGTCAACCCTTGGAAGGGCTCAAGTATATGAAGCTTTTCAGAACTGCTTGAAGTTTGTAGTTGGGAGTGGGGTGACATCCTTTGAGAAGTTGGCAAATGCTTTTCCAAGGTTATATAGATAGTAGAGGTAGTTGGGTTGCAAGAAACTGGAAGGGTTCGCGTGGTTCAATCAAGAACGAATAATTGAAGGTGGAAGCTAAACGGGTGTATCATTTTCCATCATTCTCTCAGATCTGGAAGTCAGATATTTTCTCCCCAAGGGATTACACCTAGAATAAGGAAGAATATATAGTCCTAATCAAGTAATAGGACCTAAAAAAGGTTCTATATATAAATTTTTAAAAAGTTAACTGGACCTAAAGAGCGCAGTGTACATAGCTGATAGTTGCAAATGTAGTAATCTTGGGAATTCTTTTAAACCTAGTTTTGCATTGGTTAGTACACAAAATGAAGCAGCGTGTCTCTTATCAATTTATATCATTTTATTTCTATCCATTTCAATGATAATGTGAACAAATTTTCTTTTTCTTTTCTTCAATGAAAGTTTGTTGCTTATCAGAAATTGATAATTGTAACAAATAGAGTTTTAAATAATGCCCCATAAGTTCATACCATAACATTTTATAAAAAGAAAACATTTATGTGGAGTTGTTGGAGAACTATTTGCTTGATAACACTACTTATTCTTTTACAGGGTTCATGTTTTTGTACAACCAACAGTGAGTCGAGTGGTGAGCAGGTAACATTTAAAAAATATAAATTGATGTCTAAAGATTGTTTGCTGGATCAATTGTTGAAAGATTGTTTGCTGGATCAATTGTTCTATAAGGTTTAACATAATTTGATGTGTTTTGGAATCTGAATATGCTCATGTTTTTTGCATAAGGTTATACATCATTTCTTTTATAGTTGAAACTTCTACGATAATAGTTCAGGGAGAAGAACCACTATTGCCATATCACGCAAATGCCAATGTTTGTTTGAATCCCCCAGCCAACCAAAGTTGTGTATATTGAGGATAGAGTTTATCCTTTAGCGGGGTACCAAATTTATAACAACCGAAATTTTAACTGCCAATCAAATTTGTTGGAAAGGGGAAGTTCTTCAAATCCGTAGAATGTGAATAAATCACTTTTTGAACATCTATATGTACGGATCATGTGGGAAGCATATGCATTTATGTAATGACAGCATAGTAAACTATCAAAAGTCAGAATGTGAACATGGTGCGTGAACGACTTCGTGCAAATTGCGATTTATAAGCCCACTGAATTAATGAGTAACTTGTGCTGCTTGAGTTAATTCCAATACTGGTATATTTTGTTACTTTGGGACATATCACTTTATGTGGAAATGAATCTTGTTCTCACTTCTCGGTATTCTTTATTTGTTCAGGGAAAATTAAGTTCTTTAAATGAAATAACTAGGGGATCTAATTGTTGGAACTGTGCAACCTAAATAGAAATTAGAAATTACTTATTAGCAATTTAACATACTATACATAGATATCACATCACATATGTTCATACCCATATTTGGGATTGGTAAATTATTTGTTACTTGCAGTACATTGTCTCATTCAAAATAAATGCCTTTTATATGTGGCTACTTTCCTATGTTAGATCGGTCCTCAAATTTTGTTGTTGCATTACAGGCTTAAATATATATGTAATAAGGAGGGAATGAAAACAAGTTCCATTGCACTTACTGCACTTGCAGAGCATACAGGTGAGTCATACATCCCTTTTATTGAGAATTACCTTATTTGAATTCATCTGGTTATTCATAATGTACAAACCATTCTTTAACAGAAAGTCTAGATGTGTTGTGTACAAGTTCGATTGTGTTTTTAAGTTTAAAATGGAATTTTGTCATTCCTTAATGTTATGACTGAAATTTGGTTTATACCAGTTCGTACTAATTTCAAACTTCCCTTCATTTATTCAATCTTTGATCTTTTCCATTCACTTCAACCTTTATGTTACAGAATGTGATATACGTTCATGCTTGAACACTCTTCAGTTTCTGAACAAGAAGAAGGAAACACTCAATGCGGTAAGAGTTTGATATGATCCTTCTTTTGCAGAGTTTTCCCCCTTTTTTTCTTGTTATATAAGAAGCAAAAACCCAGAGGAACTACACGACAATCAGATAGTACCGTGAGTGACCCATTCAGTCATCATAATAATTGAATGCGAACATCCAGGAGGCTCCTCTGAAATCTGCAAGGCTAATTATCTCTCTTTTGCAGACTATTCCTTAATTAAGAAAGCCTTCACAATATCAGATTAGCTTTGTCTGGGATGGTTTTGTTTAGACAAGTAAAACAGTTCCGTTTGAAGTTTCCGATATTGACCAGTTAAAAATATTTATTAAGGTTTGAGCACATTAACAACTTTTCGGAGAAATGGAGTAAAAAACATGGATCTCTTCATGAAACAAGTTTGTAATAATCATGGATGTCTCCTATGATTACTTTGAGCTTCCAACTACCATCTCACCATATTTTAGGGGTTCTTCTCATCCTCCCACTACCTATGTTCTGGTGAATGGTGATAGTTATTTATGGTGGAGTTCTCAGTTTGGTTTCTGTTTGAAGAACTGAGCATTATTTTCTTTAAAAGCGAGTGGTTAATATTACGTTGTACGCATACTTTTCCAGTGGGAGATTGGTTCTCAAGTGGTTGGTCAAAAGGATATGTCAAGAAGTGTGATTGATGTCTGGAAAGAGGTAAGGTGTAACAGTAAGTTAGATGATGTGTGTCTTATTCTTTATCCATAGTTTTCACAACCTTATATTTGAAGATGCGACTCTCTTTAGATCTTCCAAAAGAAAAGAAAGAAGAGGGAAAGAACAACCAATGGTAGCTGTGGAGTTATGTCAAATGATTTTGACTTTTTGCATTCTCTCGTTTCTAACTGGTAGGTAGTAAATTCCAGCAAACATTATATGTTCAAGTGTTTAAAATATCTAATGTCTACCTCACCTACTCAATAAATTTGCAGCGGTGACTATGATTTGATTGCGGATGGTCTTCATGAAAACTTTTTGCATCTTCCTTATCATGATCCAGTGATACAAAAGACTGTAAGCCGCCTGGTTTGACTATATTGATTACCTGTGATGTGCTAAAACAAGACAGTTGATGTTGTACAATTTTCTCTTATCTGAAGGTCAAATGCTTAAACAGTCTTGGTGCCTCCGACCTTATGCATAAATATATTATGCGTACACAACACATGCCTCTTTACGGTAAGGATATTTGAATATCTACTTGCTGCGACTTGTTTCAATTACATTCTTCTTTGACTCTTTCCTCTTTTTTCTATTATGGAGTTTATCTGCCTGCTATTGCAATCACTATACATCGTTTGGTAGCCCAAGTGCAGAGACCAAACATTGAGTGGCCAAAATCATATCATAGGTATCCTGCAAACCTGTTAGATCTTGAAGTAAGTCGTGAAAGTTATTTTTCAATTTTTTTTACTGATTTGAATCCCATACATATTCAGATACCGCACAGTGTTGATGGAAAAGGTGGAAACTTTGAGGTCTTGGTACAACACAATTCCACCATCTATTTCAAGACATTTGTCAATTAAGTCCTTAGTAGAAGACTCAATTTCATTACTGTTACACATCCTGTCACCCCCAACTCTACGGCCGGTAATAATGTTCATCTTAGCCACGTCTTATCTTGTTTCTTTGAGGTTATTGGTGGCAGTTCCATATTCCATTTGTTGTGTTTGTGTGTTGATCTTTATTTTCAGTTTCATATGTGAGAGACGTTACATATGCTACTAGTTCAAGTGATTATCAGACAGCCAATGCTTTTGAGATATTTTGGTTGTGTTAGTCATTTATTTTATAAGAAAAGAATGTGTGATATCATTTTATTCCAATAGAATGTACTTAAGTTTTTGATTTGTTTTCTTATGTTAAATTTATGATTAAGATATGCGATCAAATTTAATGTGCATGGGTCCAATACCATGTCTTTACAAGATTTCAATGCAAATGTCGATCACATAT
Source organism: Pyrus communis (assembly GCF_041283825.1). Lineage (NCBI taxonomy): Eukaryota > Viridiplantae > Streptophyta > Magnoliopsida > Rosales > Rosaceae > Pyrus > Pyrus communis. The sequence goes on along the minus strand of NC_142573.1, from coordinate 12,771 downwards.
CATAGACTCTTAGTCCTTGTAATGGAAAAATAAAGCTACAGGTAATAGTTTGATTTTTGAACCTAAATAAAATAGTTTACCGGACTAAAAAAAGGCTTTACTTAGTTTGGTGAACTTGGCACTATAAAATTACACAGTTTTTGTCCTGATCTATTAGTCATATCCTCTCCTGAATTTTTAACCAATAACGTGTAATCCTCTGGATAACCTTTCTAGCTCTTAAGGGATTGTTTCTGGAGCTGATAAAACACTGCTGTTTACATTTTTCTCAACTTGGTCCATTTCGTTTTGTTTCTTGTATATTTTTGCTTACTTTCAGACAGATATTCTGTCTACATCCTTTATGGGTTAAATTAATCTGCGCTCCAAAAGATCTGTGAAAGGAAATTTATATGAACTCACAGACTACATTGAATACATCCTTTATGGGTTAAGCTAATCTGCGCTGCAAAAGAACTGTGAAAGGAAATTTATGTGAACTCACATAGACTACGTTTTTTTAATCTCTCTCTCTCTCTCTCTCTCTCTCTCTCTCTCTCTCTCTATGAAATGCTAATTTAGTTGTATTTGTCTTAAAGTGTAATTGTTCCTTCTCGAAAATCACAGCTGTGAGAAACAACACACATATCTCTTACGAGAAGGCTACCCATTATTCTTTTGTCATAGATCTATTTGTTGCTATCTTTTGCTCTCTCTTTGCATGCGCTTACCAAGCTGTGGCTATAGTCATTTGATTGTTTATGAAATAGTATGATATGTTCCTCAGGTGGCATTGCACTTGCTATCAGAAAATGAGAAGTATGATTTGGCTCAGTTAGTTAGCACGATGGTCTCCTATTCTATAGCACATAGAAGCATGAAGGCCGATCTTCTGCCTAGCAATCCCAGACTTGAAGCAGCTGATGCCTCATCACTCTCTTTCGATCCCCCCATTAACGACTTCATTAACTTCAAGGTTTGAGTTGTTGGTTTTGGTTGTTTTATGCAGTTTGCTTCATATTATGATTCTTCTTGTATTTCTGTTTCTTGTGATCAAGCAGGGCTATAGATCTGGTCATTATCTACTCGCCTCAACCATGAAGCAGGTGTTGACGCACGAGGTGAGTGATGCAATTTGTATTAGTTTTTCCTGCTCATTAGACTATATGTAAAACTATAAATCCTTAATCGCCAGAAAAGGGTGAACTAAGTCAACTAGTGTCTCTTATCATGTGAATTCATTGTTTAGGTGAAGGGGGTGTTCTATAAAACCTTAGCATATTTTTCCAAAACCTCTCTCTCTCTCTCTCTCTCTCTCTCTCTCTCTCTCTCTCAGACTTCTCTTAGAAACTCTGTTCAACTAGAGCTAATGGATTATTGAATCTAAATGGAATTCATCTTTTAAGGATGCAAGGGCTAGTTTGGTATTGATGTGCTTTGAAAAAAAAACTGTTTCTACTGTGCTGTGAGAATAAGCAGCTGTGAAATAAAGCAGCAGAGTGTTTGGTAAACTTTTTTGTAAAAGTGCTTTTGAAAAAAAAAAAAAAGCAGTATTATAGTGTTTGGTTAACTTTTATGTAAAACAGATGTGAAAAAAAGCTGGGTTTTGCAGCTTCTTGTTTTTGGCTTTTTTTCACCCAAAACTGTGAAAAAAAGCTGAAGCTGAATGTTTACCAAACACAAAAATAGCTCCCAGCTTTTTTTGATACCAGCTTTTTTCAGAATCACCTCAGTACCAAACCATGCCTAAGTATAGTGAGTGTCATCTAAAGGTGTGCCTTCAGTGCATGACGTAGTTTAGAATCTTTATATTCCAAACCAGTAAGCCACTGAAGAAAATATGCACTTCCTTTTTTCACAAACTACTCGTATTTATATGTTGAAGGACAAAAATGTATGGTATTGAGATTCTAGAACATTTAGAATATTGGTCTTAAGTATTATAGGGGCGTGATCTAGTTTCCTATATTAAGTTATTTGTTTTATTAGTTTCCTTTTGTTATTAGGATTCTTGTACTAGATAAACACTTCTAAGGTTTATGATTATGCATCTCATATTTTCCTATTACCTAAGCAGACAATTTAAGGGAATCTGTCGTCATAAAATGCATTGTTAAGTCTAAAAGAAAAGTACTTTTGTGTGCAAATTTTTTTTCTTGAAAGTTACTACACTCATTGCAGACAATCAACCCCCTGGGCCAACCCCTTCTTTTAACATATAATCAATTTGTGTCAGGTTGAAAAGCAAAGGATCTTGCAAGCAAGCGCTGGAAGATCTGTGCATTCAACAGTTGGATGCAACAAGGAAAACTGTGGTCTTTTCGTTGCAGAAACTAGTAGATTACAATTTGCTAGAGCTTATTGTGAAGGTGAATGTGCTGTAAATGCTGGAAACTCAGAAAACATATCAAATGGAAGGCAGCCAAATCCCTGTACTTCAAGTGTTTCATTGAACTTGAGCTCTAAAATTACCACAGCCAGGGAAAAATTAAATTCTCCTGGAAGTATGAGGTCTTCTAATGGTTCCTCTGGTTTTTTTGACAGGTAATAACTATTTTTTCATTCTGCACTTGACTTTGTCTCTCACTTATCTTTAGTAATCACTAAAGTTAGGTATTGAGTGAGATCTGATTGATACGGTGGTTTTATGCCCCCAAATCGAGTCCCCAAATTTGCTCTCCACAAATCGACTACCTATCACAGTTGTGATAAATTGCGTGATAAATGTCACAACACAGATTCAGAACCAAGGGCTTGTTTATGGAACAAATTTTATTTTGGTCTTCAGTGGTGAAAAGGGATCATGGTCTCTAAGAATGCTATAATGCATGGTTGTCATGTATGCTGTCAGTGACCCTTTTTTGTTCTGATCTCTCTTTTACAATTAAAAATCAGATTTAGAAAGCTGAACAAGGGTACTCAGAAGACTGATGATGCTGTTCAGAAGGAAGCAACGGCAGAGAGAGATTCACGGCCACTAGTTTTTAAATATAACGAGGTGCGAAATCATCCGTCGTTTCTTTTTCTTCATTTTTTGGATGCAAAAATTACATGTTATTCAGTTCTTAGTTCTTACATCTACATATTGAGTGGTTGATGTCTTTCACATGTGTGATGCATTAAACTGACTCTGAAAATCCCAACTGGGGGTGTAGGTACCACATGCAATCGCATGTATGTTATGGTCATCCCTCCTGTCTCCAGTCTTTTGTACGATATGAATGGAGTTTACCAACTGATCTAGCTGATACCTTCATTTATACCCTTATTACCTGCAGTATTGGCACAGTTATATATGCATGTCCTACCCCACCTAATCAATCATTAAACTAAGTCTGAATGTACTTCCAGTCTTATTTCCCAGATTTAATAAAAGATATATAACTGGTTTACCATTTTTTCTACACGACGGTATCATCCTTAATTCGCTGGGTGCTAAAGTAGTCGAATATTATTTGCCACAGCGTAGAAAATGTATACGCAGGGGGAATTCACAACCCCATTTACTCTACCAGTGACTTTAAATTTGTGTGAGAAATATAGAACATATTGACAATGCAATTTTTCCTTTCCTGTATGCAGGGCTTTACAAACGCAGTTAAAAGGCCAGTTCGCATTCGTGAATTGCTGCTGTGATGATCTTAGACTTTTGTATGCAATATGCTGGTACAATATTTCCGCAATTTCTTGTTCATGTGTAAAAGTTTATCCTTTATAAATTTCTAAATACCTTTATATGCAACATGGTTTTAAGAGAGTCATTCTATGATAAATTTCTAAATACCTTTATATGCAACATGGTTTTAAGAGTCATTCTATGGGTGATTCCTGAAGGTGCTATTACTTTGCCTTTTTCTCATTGTTCTTTTTTAATTTTCAGTTTCGAAGGGAAGACTTGCATGCCGTTTAGGTCTCTCTGAGAGTTACATTACATAGACATTGAGGCTCGTCTCAACTAACTGTATTCTATTGTGCCCGCTAATGAATATTACCATTTTAATGATGGTCATGTCCCAACTTTTACAAATGTAATTCACTCTTAAGGATGGCCCTTGATGATGTGGAACTTGGAAAGCTTGTAGATGTTTACTCAGTCATATGGAGAAACTAAGACAAGTCTTCATTTTCTTTCCTGATACATTTTCTTAAAAGTTCAAAACAATTTCTGATAATTAATGGTTTTTTTTTTAGTCTCATAATGGGCTAGCAATAATGTGGCGTCTTTGGCAAGAATTGATTCTAAAATTTCTCACTTACGAGTGAAGGGAAATACCAGTACACTGTAGTGCTAAGTGACATAATTAATGATTGTTGAAAGTGTTGTTTTCCACGAAGTGATTGAGGTAACATAAGTCAAAGGCACATCATGCCAAGGAAAGGCGCGGTAGAGAAAATTGTTTCTAAGAATGAGTTACTATGTTAAAAATAACGACTTTAGTGTGAATTTTATCATGGTTGATAGCGGCTTGTAAATGTCCACCTCTTGCAACAAAGCTTCGTCCGGCCAACCAAGGTTGACCATTGAGATTAAAATTAAACCTTACCCCTTATTGACAGCAGCCTATATATGCCTACCCAAGGCACCAATGCTTCGTGCGGGTAATAATGGCCGACCTATGAGATTAAAACTAAACCCTACCCCCGATAAATGCCCCACCAACATCACCTATGGTTCGTACGGCAAACCATGGTTGACTTGTGGGGTTAAAACTATACCCTATAATCCCCTACCCTGGCACCAGTGGCGAAGCCAGGAATTGTTGGGTGAAAGGGCGGAAGTTTGTGAGTCTTGGAGCTTTGCGCTTTGATTTTTTCAAGTGTGAAGTACCCTTGTTGGATTAAGTGTAATCCTACATGGACATTTGAACTTATTTCGTATTTGGTCTCATTTCTTGCCATAATCTTATGGTATTCATCACCACAAATGTGTGAGTTCAAGCATAATAGAATTTAGAGTTAAAACAAAAAAACTTCTGAAAAAGAATGTTAAGGAGATCGACTCGCTCAAAAGTGAGTCCTAACGACTCACTTGACACTTGTAGTCCTTGCTTCTTAACATTAACATTGTAGTTTTGGGCACACAAGAACTTTAAAAATATATTAATTATTTGTATGCCTTTCCTTCCCCCACCCTCTCCACTACCCGAATTAGGAAGAACTCAAAAGTCAGAGAAAGAGCCTTTAAATTACCATTCACAACCTCACTTCCTTACCCAAATGCTTTGTCTTTCTTGATCATCTCATTTTTATTTATCTTTTGGTAGAAATTCTACAATTAAAATGGAATTTTAGCTGTTCAAATTGCAAAACAGAGTCTCATCTACAAAATCTGCAGAAGTTGGTCCTACCATGGTAGCCCATCCCCCATTCAATTTCTTACGTGTAGCTATGCGCACTCTAGGGATGAGTCGTCCCTTGCTAGTTAGTTTATTAATTATTATGGGTTTAGGGTTTAGGGGTTAGGGGTTAGGGTTTAGGGTTTTAGGGTTTTAGGGTTTTAGGGTTTAGGGTTTAGGGTTTAGGGTTTAGGTCGCACCCGACGGTGAGAGCTTATGTTATGTCCACTCTGGAAAGGTGATAATTTGGGGTCTTACAATTGCCCTTAACTATATTTCCCAAGTCTATTGGAGGTATAGTTACATCCATTCGAGGTACTTGTTTCTGGAGTAATATTTGATATTCAAACCTTCTTGTGAAGCTCTCCGCCAAGGCGTTGCCTCGAGCTAAGGGTGTGTGCTTGTTCATCTTTGGAGCGGTGCGAACGACGTTTGGATGTTTTCTTGGAGTAAGTTCTTCGCGTTACCCCTGGCCTTTTGTTGTTCATGTTGCCTTTCTCCACGAGTAACTGGCGAAGTGATAGTTGAAGAGAGAGGAAAATGCGTGATCTTAACAATTAATGCAAAGGGTCATGCCTTTCTGTGCACGACGCTCAAGGTTTTCTTTTTGACAGTTTTGGCGTGTGAGAGATGTCGAGCGACACCTCATTGCCTGATGGCCATCATTGATATGTCGTCGCATGTGGATGGCGAGATGTGAAGATCACATGGGTTCTCAACAATTGTCCGTCGCCTTTTCGAACTGCCACGTATCGAGAAACGACTTTTCGCCTGAGGCTGCATGTCTTTTTGAATAGCCTACGTCTCGGGGTATTTATACCCCTTGATTCATCCGTTTTCTTTTTCTTTCCATCTCCTTATAGATTTAAGACTTTACTTTTAAGAGATGAAAACCCTTATTTCATTATCCTTATTTTCCTTGCATCCTTTCCTTTTTCTTTTATTCCTCTCAAATCTCTTCCCTTGTTATTTATCATTTATTCATTATGCCATGGACACTGTAGACTTTAGGTCCTTGATGCTTATCAAGGGAGGTCTCAGATCTGATGAACCTATCTCCAACAAGTCATTGTGCAACTGTCGTATGCCCTCGTCCATAAAAACGAGGGTGATCTTGAGGTGTTTGTAGAGTTGCACCGTGATGTGTTGGGGGGTTGTCGTCTAAGATTGGAGGCCCATAGGGTGAACGTGTTCACTGACGCGCCCGAAGGCAAGAAGGTGACCCGGCTCGTGGTATTTAAGTCTGGGTCTTCAATTCCCCAAGTCTGGCTTCATCAAAGAGGTATTGGCCCATTATCACCTTGTCCCAATCAATCTTACCCCTATCGACTATAGGGTCATGTATGCTTTCGAGCGTTTGAATAGGATTTATGAAGCCGGGTTGGGTTTTCCTGAGTTCAGGGCTTTGTATCTTTTAAAAAGTATTTATGCAAGTCTGAGATACTTTTATTAGAGTTGTCATGCCAGACGTTGGAATCAGACCTGGATTAATAATCTGCCTAACAAAGACAAGGACTACGACCGTTACAGACTCCAGCTGTAGGGAATTGTGAGGGTGACATAAATGGCCCTCACATTCTCATGATACTTGCTACCTCATCTGCCATCTTTAATCCTACTAGCTTCGTCAGAGTTGTGAGAGCGCATTTGACCGATCGCGTCTTCATTGTCATTCCTGACATTCATAGGGATTGGTCTTCGAACCTCGAGGCTTTCAAACGCATCCAAACAATTGGTATGGTATCCGATTGATAAAAACCATAGATTCGCATCGCCTACTTGCTGAAAGCACAAATAGAATTGCCGATAATTCATTGTATGAAGTTTTTAAGACCTCACTAATCGGCCTTACACTTTTAAGTTCATAATGAATGAAATGACTTAAATAAAATCTCCCCTCCTTTTTACTAAACCACAAGGAGCCTCGGAGTAGTTTACCGAGCAAATTTAGTTGTCGTGACGATACCTTTCTTATTTCTTAGTGGAAGATCGGAAAAGATTTCTCTTCATCACGAAACCGATCAGATATGCAGTAGACACCCGGGGGACCCTCACAAGGCAGGTTAAAAGAGTAAGAGGACAACAAGCAAAGAGTTATGCTTTCGGTTCTTTGCTTTGTTGAAATTGAAATAAAGTTCTTTTAAAATGGTGTAGGTATAATGCACGCATGCCAAGTCAAGAAAGGGACTTCCTTGCTTTTCTTTCATAGTAGTCTTAATGACTAGTAGTTTGAAGCCTTAAGAAATTGGTTTTTTTTTTTTTTTTGGCGCTCAGTTCCTTCGTCTTAAGCCTTTCAGATTCAGAACTCTTAGTCGAGCTGATGGCGAGATCTTTTTTTTGTTTAGGGTTTAAGAGAAAACAGAGGAACCACCACCCAATGGTGCTTTTACAAAAGCACGGTCATTGGTGGCCCTCCACCTTCTTGACACTATCGAACCAGAAATCCACTCTTAATCGTTCTGGCGGAATTTTTTGCATACTGGACTTAAGGGCAAAAAGTGCTTTATCCGCGAGGGACAGCGCCGGTTGTTTGTTTTCAAGTCAAGCCCCGTATCTCTATCTCTTTTTAGGTTGGCATAACAAAGAAAGAGAGTGCCAAGAAACAACACATACCCCTCACTTTTTGAAGGTTCGGGATCGTTGGGGGGCCTCTATAGATGTAAAGACTTGACTTGACTGAATCGACACTACTATTTGTCGTCTCTTACCACTCGTCCCTCGTCTGCTCGTTGAGTGCGTCCTTGGCCTTTGCTTGTCTCTTGTAGCCAATCGATTTCTTTGCCCCTCTCCTGCTTTTTGATTAGGGCGAGTCACTCACGTTCTTTTTTTTACGAAAATCCCGGGGTTTATACGTTTTTCGAAAACTAAAGTAAGTCACTCATCAAGCTAAAAATAGAGGAGTTCCCTCACTATGAAAGGTGCCCTGTGGATGGACGAGTTCTTAAACTAAGTCAAGTTTCTCGCTTGTTAGGTTCCAAACCTCGCACGTATATGGGCCAGTCTCCTATCCTTGTCGATGTTGACCTCTCTCCTGTCCAGCCATAGAGCAGTTCACAGAAGGATCTTTCTCAGGACTACTGTCCTGCCTCAGTCTCATTTTGTCTCCTTTCTTTCATTCAGCGACTGGGTGCGCGCTTCGCCATGAAAGATTTTGGTGATCTTCATTTCTTCTTGGGAATTGAAGCCAAATGTACATCGACTGTTCTAGTCTTGACTCAGACTAAATACACCTTGTATCCGCTTACTTGCACTACAAGACTCTAAGCTGTGTCCCACACCCCTTACGTTTAGCTCAAAGCTCTCTACATACGACGGTGCTCCTCTTTATGATACAACAAAATATTGTATATTTTTGCCCTTCAGTACCTCACTCTCACCATACCTAACATTTGCTATGCCGTCAATCAAGTTTGTTAGTTTATGCACGTTTTCACCACTGTTCATCCTTAGGCTGTAAAACGCATCTTACGGTATCAGAAGGGTTCTTTTGGCCTTGGTGTAGCCATCACTCCGGGACCGTTAACCACCTTATTTACATTCTCCGATGTCGACTGGGCTGGCTGCCTCGAAAAAACCTACTAACTTGGGTTTCCAAAAAGCAATCGACTCTTTCCAGGTCCAGTGCTGAAGCAGAGTACAAGGCACTTGCCCTTACTACCTCTAAACTGTTGTGGCTTTTTTACTTGCTACGCGATCTAGCGGTGCCATTTCGCTATAAATTTCTCCTGCACTGTGATAAAGTTAGCGTTACACACTCGGTGGCCAATCCTATGTTCCATGCCCTCTCTAAGCATATAGAAGTTAACTACCACTTCGTTTGCCCTTCCCTATCTCATGGAGCAGCCTAACCCAAGTAGCTGTCAGCCGTTCTGTTCTATCAATCCATGCATGGAATGTTCCTTCCCCCTAGTTCACCACCCCATTGAGGAAGGAGAGTCCTACCTCTTTGAAGCGCTAATTATTCCCTACCGTTTCACACTAAGTAAGCAAACTACCTCTCCCTATGGTCGAGCAAGTAAACTACCTTGCAAAATGGAAAGCCTTGGATGGTCTTGAAAAAGCCTTTGAGAGTGTTGTGACATCATTCAGCTCATAAAGATTTCGACAAAAAGATGAGAGTAAGGCAGCTTCTATTTTCTTTTTGTTTTTTAAGTGGATTCGGGGTGTGATGATGTTAGGAAAGAGCCACGTCACCTAGAAGTCTGTCTACTTGATTTGATGAGTTAGGAATAAAAACCTTAGCTATACGTAAGGGTAGTTTAGTTGCTTACTTTAAAGAGTAAGGAAGCAAGGTGCTCCAAGAGGATATGATGGAATTGATCCCAGTATGCCAATCCAAGTCAGAAGACTTAGTCTCAGAGTCAGTCAAGAGTCCTTTCCATACCAAGTAGGAAGGTCAGATCGATGAGATCGCTCAGTTGCAGTAGAATTGTTTGGAGTTTCCTTGGTGGATAATAGAGAACCAAATCAGATTTGTGAGGTCGGTGAACTAGGTAGGAAAGTGCAGGTCAGTGCTGTGGAGATAGAAAGGCTGATGGATGGACATTCCACTGTCTTTAAACCGAGACTAGGCAATTGAGGAGACCATAGCATAGAAAAGACTCTCTCTCATCCACTTTGAGCTCAATAAACAACAGTTGGGCTAGAGCTTCAATTGGTGTGTCTTTCGCTTCCAAAGTCTTTGTTTTTGCCCATTTTGCACTTCTCTTCTGCATACAACTTTCCACTGGTTCCATTTTTGATGACTTCTCCGAATGAAGGAAGAAGTCAATGGGAAATGGCCTGAGTAAATCAGTCGTAGGTCAATCCATCCAGGAAGACCCAAGATTTGTATCCTGATTGGTTCTTGCACATGTTTGCTTTCCAACATGAGCATTTTCTGAGTCTTCAACATGGCAAATGAAGCCAATCTTCTTGGTTGGTACGGTCCAGCTCGTGGTTTGCTTTCATAGGGTCCAAATGGTGTCCGTGTAGTGCATCATTTTCATTCACTCTGTTTTTTGGGCCCTAATGTGAACATAGGAATTGGATCGATGACTCACTCTCTCTTGAATGAGATGTCAAACAAGTTATCGGAGCTCTTCCCTTTTGGATGACTAGGGTTTAGGGTTTGGGGTTTAGGGTTTAGGGTTTAGGGTTTTAGGGTTTAGGGTTTAGGGTTTAGGGTTTAGGGTTTAGGGTTTAGGGTTTAGGGTTGAGGGTTGAGGGTTGAGGGTTGAGGGTTGAGGGTTGAGGGTTGAGGGTTGAGGGATTAGGGTTGAGGGTTTAGGGTTGAGGGTTGAGGGATTAGGGATTAGGGTTTAGGGTTTAGGGATTAGGGTTTAGGGTTTAGGGTTGAGGGTTTAGGGTTGAGGGTTTAGGGTTGAGGGTTGAGGGTTTAGGGTTGAGGGTTTAGGGTTTAGGGTTTAGGGTTTAGGGTTTAGGGTTTAGGGTTTAGGGTTTAGGGTTGAGGGTTTAGGGTTGAGGGTTTAGGGTTTAGGGTTTAGGGTTTAGGGTTGAGGGTTTAGGGTTGAGGGTTGAGGGTTTAGGGTTTAGGGTTGAGGGTTTAGGGTTTAGGGTTTAGGGTTGAGGGTTTAGGGTTTAGGGTTGAGGGTTTAGGGTTGAGGGTTTAGGGTTTAGGGTTTAGGGTTGAGGGTTTAGGGTTTAGGGTTGAGGGTTTAGGGTTTAGGGTTTAGGGTTGAGGGTTTAGGGTTTAGGGTTGAGGGTTTAGGGTTTAGGGGTTTAGGGTTTAGGGTTTAGGGTTTAGGGTTTAGGGTTTAGGGTTTAGGGTTTAGGGTTTAGGGTTTAGGGTTTAGGGTTTAGGGTTTAGGGTTTAGGGTTTAGGGTTTAGGGTTTAGGGTTTAGGGTTTAGGGTTTAGGGTTTAGGGTTTAGGGTTTAGGGTTTAGGGTTTAGGGTTTAGGGTTTAGGGTTTAGGGTTTAGGGTTTAGGGTTTAGGGTTTAGGGTTTAGGGTTTAGGGTTTAGGGTTTAGGGTTTAGGGTTTAGGGTTTAGGGTTTAGGGTTTAGGGTTTAGGGTTTAGGGTTTAGGGTTTAGGGTTTAGGGTTTAGGGTTTAGGGTTTAGGGTTTAGGGTTTAGGGTTTAGGGTTTAGGGTTTAGGGTTTAGGGTTTAGGGTTTAGGGTTTAGGGTTTAGGGTTTAGGGTTTAGGGTTTAGGGTTTAGGGTTTAGGGTTTAGGGTTTAGGGTTTAGGGTTTAGGGTTTAGGGTTTAGGGTTTAGGGTTTAGGGTTTAGGGTTTAGGGTTTAGGGTTTAGGGTTTAGGGTTTAGGGTTTAGGGTTTAGGGTTTAGGGTTTAGGGTTTAGGGTTTAGGGTTTAGGGTTTAGGGTTTAGGGTTTAGGGTTTAGGGTTTAGGGTTTAGGGTTTAGGGTTTAGGGTTTAGGGTTTAGGGTTTAGGGTTTAGGGTTTAGGGTTTAGGGTTTAGGGTTTAGGGTTTAGGGTTTAGGGTTTAGGGTTTAGGGTTTAGGGTTTAGGGTTTAGGGTTTAGGGTTTAGGGTTTAGGGTTTAGGGTTTAGGGTTTAGGGTTTAGGGTTTAGGGTTTAGGGTTTAGGGTTTAGGGTTTAGGGTTTAGGGTTTAGGGTTTAGGGTTTAGGGTTTAGGGTTTAGGGTTTAGGGTTTAGGGTTTAGGGTTTAGGGTTTAGGGTTTAGGGTTTAGGGTTTAGGGTTTAGGGTTTAGGGTTTAGGGTTTAGGGTTTAGGGTTTAGGGTTTAGGGTTTAGGGTTTAGGGTTTAGGGTTTAGGGTTTAGGGTTTAGGGTTTAGGGTTTAGGGTTTAGGGTTTAGGGTTTAGGGTTTAGGGTTTAGGGTTTAGGGTTTAGGGTTTAGGGTTTAGGGTTTAGGGTTTAGGGTTTAGGGTTTAGGGTTTAGGGTTTAGGGTTTAGGGTTTAGGGTTTAGGGTTTAGGGTTTAGGGTTTAGGGTTTAGGGTTTAGGGTTTAGGGTTTAGGGTTTAGGGTTTAGGGTTTAGGGTTTAGGGTTTAGGGTTTAGGGTTTAGGGTTTAGGGTTTAGGGTTTAGGGTTTAGGGTTTAGGGTTTAGGGTTTAGGGTTTAGGGTTTAGGGTTTAGGGTTTAGGGTTTAGGGTTTAGGGTTTAGGGTTTAGGGTTTAGGGTTTAGGGTTTAGGGTTTAGGGTTTAGGGTTTAGGGTTTAGGGTTTAGGGTTTAGGGTTTAGGGTTTAGGGTTTAGGGTTTAGGGTTTAGGGTTTAGGGTTTAGGGTTTAGGGTTTAGGGTTTAGGGTTTAGGGTTTAGGGTTTAGGGTTTAGGGTTTAGGGTTTAGGGTTTAGGGTTTAGGGTTTAGGGTTTAGGGTTTAGGGTTTAGGGTTAGGGTTTAGGGTTTAGGGTTTAGGGTTTAGGGTTTAGGGTTTAGGGTTTAGGGTTAGGGTTTAGGGTTTAGGGTTTAGGGTTTAGGGTTTAGGGTTTAGGGTTTAGGGTTATAGGTGGTTTAGGGGTTTAGGGTTTAGGGGGGGG